>NC_090271.1:173684208-173879208 GCF_040414725.1 Anabrus simplex
TCAATATTACGAATTGGAATAATAGTTGTGGGTCCAGAATCGCTCATTACTTGTGTCCTTCCAGTTGTCCTCTCTATCGCTATCTGTGTCAGTGTCACTTGCATGGTTGTTTGTTCTCAGATCATCTGGAAAAGGATTTTTGTCTTCAGAATCACATACACCAAAATCTGGCTCTTCTTCAACCGTATCATCCAATATTGACACTATATGAGTACCATTAACCTGTTTTTGAGACACTATTTCACAAGAAAATTGTGAAAATTAAGTACACATTTAAATCTAAGAATAAGTACGCATACGAGAAAACCGTGTCACGCAACATGTGTGTTACTCAACTCCCATTAACAGGACAAAAACATAACAAGATACTGAAGGGATTTCTCTCACCGGAGGAGTTGAAGGAACAGCTTTTGCCATCTCTGAGCATATTTGTGTACCTCCTTGGTTAGTGCACCCATGAAATTCAAACTGACATCCCTGGACACCCCTAGAAACATACGTTTTTCATCTTAGGTGCATTGTGCTGCCACCTACTGCCAGATACTCTATAGCAGCGGCCTCAGTAGTCATTAGACATCGTGAGAGAGCAGAATGGAGCACTCCGCGGAACTCACGGACTTCGAACGTGGTCAGGTGATTGGGTGTCACTTGTGTCAGAAGTCTGTACGCGAGATTTCCACACTCCTAAACATCCTTAGGTCCACTGTTTCTGATGTGATAGTGAAGTGGAAACATGAAGGGACATGTACAGCACGAAAGCGTACAGGCCGACCTAGTCTGTTGACTGTCAGAGACCGCCGACAGTTGAAGAGGGTCGTCAAGTGTAATAGGCAGGCATCTATCCAGACCATCACACAGGAATTCCAAACTGCATCAGGATTCACTCCAAGTACTATGACAGTTCAGCGGGAGGTGAGAAAACTTGGATTTCATGCTCGAGCGGCTACCCATAATCCACACATTATGCAGGTCAATGCCAAACGACACCTCGTTTGGTTTAAGGAGCATAAACATTGGACGATTGAACAGTGGAAAAACGTTATGTGGAGTGACGAATCACGGTACATAATGTGCTGATCCGATGGCAGGGTATGGTTATGGCGAATGCCCGGTGAACGTCATCTGCCAGCGTGTGTAGTGCCAACAGTAAAATTTGGAGGTGGTGGTTTTATGGTGTAGTCGTGCTTTTCATGGAGGGGGCTTGCACCCCTTGTTGTTTTGCATGGCACTATCACAGCACAGGCCTACATTGATGTTTTAAGCACCTTCTTGCTTCCCACTGTTGAAGAGCACTTCGGGGATGCGATTGCATCTTTGAACACGATCGAGCACCTGTTCATAATGCACGGGCTGTGGTGGAGTGGCTACACGACAATAATATCCCTGTAATGGACTGGCCTGCACAGAGTCCCAACCTGAATCCTATAGAACACCTTTGGGATGTTTTGGAACGCCGACTTCGTGCCAGGCCTCACCGACCGACATCGCTACCTCTCCTCAGTGCAGTACTCCGTGAAGAATGGGCTGCCATTCCCCAAGCAATCTTCCAGCACCTGATTGCATGTATGCCTGCGAGAGTGAAAGCTGTCATCAAGGCTAAGGGTGGGCCAACACCATATTGAATTCCAGCATTACCGATGGAGGGCGCCATGCACTTGTACGTCACGTTCAGCCAGGTGTCCGGATATTTTTGATCACATAGTGTATATGTTTCCGCCCTGAGTGTAAGAAAAGAAGAGCACATGTGAGGTGTCCCATGGCAAAACTCGCCTTATCCACTTTTTTCCGAAATTGAGATAGCTATATTACTGGATTCCTTGGGTTAATCCCTATTTGTTGGTGATACACATATCGTGCTAAAACTGGTCATTCCCTGTTAAAACGAGCACAGAAAACCGAGTGTCATAGCAAAACTTGCCTTTTCCAACGCACCTGTCATTCCTAAACTGGTCTAATCCAACTGGCCAATCAGCTCAGCTGGGAGGTCACGTGAGTACCCGGCCAGCCGGCCGGCAGCCAGTTAGTTGTTGTTCTTTGCTGTTTATGTTGTGTTTGAGTAAAGGTATAGACTACTGTTGCTTTATTTGATAAAAGTTTTAGAATGAATACTAGTATAACTCCGGCAGAAAAGGGGAAAGGTAGGAAGAGGACCGCAGACCCCGTAAACTGGAAGAGAAACATTGCAAAACGCCAAAGGTAACGCACTGTTGTTTACTTCAGTACTAGGCCTAAGTTCGTAAACATTACCGTTGTAACAACTTTGTCCATAGATTAATATTTACATTAACTTAATTAACTCATTAGGTTCATCATTTTTGCTACATAGGCTACAAAATAAGTATTGTTAAAAGCGTAAAATTCAAAGGTGTCTATTGAATGAATTTTTACACTTTAACACAAGGATTTAAAACATAAATCATCATTATGGTGTTAAAGGTAATTGAACCTTTTACCAGACCACAACAGCCGTACTACATAATATTGTTTTCGTTTTAGGCACACGTCAAAGGAATTGCCGAACATGCCATCTTGTAGCCACAAAGGAAACAAGACATTTAAATGTAAAAGTTTAAGGATGGGAGATGTCAAGGAGTTTCATGATAACTTTTACAAGGTACCTGACAAGTCCATCCAAGATGCATTCATTTTAAAGTACATTGGAATACGTCAACCAGCTAGAAGAAGGTCTGTAAAGGAGTATAGCTCCAAGAAATGTATTTCTGTTAACTACTATTTAAAAGTTAAGAATTCTTCTGAATTTAAACTTCAAGTGTGCCAAAAAACATTTCTTGGAGTCTTACATATTTCAAACGATAGAGTGCAGAGGATTGCTCGCAATCATTTAAATACAGGTGAAATGCCTAGGGAAAAACGCGGCGGTGATAAAACGTCACCGAGGTACACTGCAAGAAAAGTATCAGTCAGACAGTTTATTGAAGAATTAAAAAACTGCACAGAAACACACTACTGCAGAGGAAAGTCACAGGCTCGGCAATACTTGCCTGGTGATTTAAGTATAAGTAAGCTTTGGAGGATGTACAACAATCGGGCATCACATGAGTTAAAAGTGAAGAAAACATTTTTCCGGTCAATATTTTGTTTAGAATATAATATTGGATTCGGTACGCCTGTGACAGACGCCTGTTCAACTTGCATATCATACAAAGAACAGTTAATCGCTGCAAAGGATCCTAGTTCTAAATCAGTGGCAATGATTGGTTTACGTGTACATAAATTACGAGCAAATGCGTTCTTCTCTAAGCTTCAGGACAGTGCAGAAGGAATGCAAATATTTAGTTTTGACTGTCAGAAGAACTTAGTAGTTCCTAAAGTACCGGACCAATGTGCCTACTATTGTAGGCAACTCTACACCTACAATTTTACCATAGTCAAAGGTTCATCCAAAGAAAAGTTGACTAAAGACAGTGCACACATTTACACTTGGAATGAAAATGAGTATAGTAAGTCATCGAATGAAATAGCTTCTGCAGTCCATGATTGTTTATTAAAAATTGACCTGTCTGATACCTCTGTAATCAGGCTCTGTGCCGATGGTTGCAGTGGTCAGAATCGCAATTCTATAATGCTATTTATGTGTGCTCATTATTTACTAAATAGTGCTCCACGGAATGTGAAGAAAATAGAACTTGTTTTTCCAGTTAGAGGCCATTCCTTCCTGCCATCAGACAGGATTTTTGGTTTAATTGAAAAATCACTCAGAAAAATGCCAGTTATCTATGAACCTGATACATATACTGAGGTCTTCAAGAAACATGGAACAGTAACAAAACTAGGTGAAGATTGCCAAGTGAGAGACTGGAAAAACTGCGCCACCTCAGTTATGAAAAAACCAGGACAGTGGCATTTCCGGTTTTCCTTGTGCAAACGGTTCATACTTTCACGAACAACATCAATGAATAATGTTCTGATCAGAGGTGAAGTATCGTACAATTCTGACATGAACGTACCGAGGTCAGTTATGAAGAAAGGTAAAACATTAAAAGACATAGTTGTTAATGAGGTTCCACGAGGTGTTATGGTTAAGCCAGCCAAGATCAATGACATCAAAAAACTACTTATCAGTCACTTTGGTGATCAGTGGTTTGATAATCCATCAACGAACTATCTGAAGAATGTTCTCAGTACGTATGATGAAGCTGTTGTTGGTGCCAATGAGGACGAGAATGAAGAACCTTACTGTTGTCAGGAAGAAGAAGGTGTAGACGTAATTGTTTAAAATAAAATTATTGAAGGACTAATGAAACACTACTTCATGCATTTAAAAAAATCATTGACCTTTTACGTATTAATAAATGAATGTTTAAACGTAATTTTCAAAGGTGTTAATTAATTGGGTCCACCTTGTTCAGTGTAAACAGATATTCAAAGTAATTTTCGTTTGCAGCAAAACTGGTCTTATCCCATCTGTGTTGGAGCAAAACTTGTCTTATCCCATCAGTCGTGCCAAAACTCGCCTTCTCCATTTTTTAAACGTAAATAACTCAGTTTCTATAACATATCATTTATTTACATATTGTTTAATGGCCTTCGATGATTTATTTCTTAATGTTAGAATTGTTTTCATCAAAAAACACTCGGCATTATGTTAGCAATTTGTTTTTTGTGTTTCCTGAACAATTTGTTAGTTTGGAGAAGGCGAGTTTTGCCATGGGACGCCTCCGTATGTGTTTCTGCCTGTGAAGAGTTAAAATGGAGCTACACTGTTTTATACACTAGCATTAGAGATGTGGGCATTGCAAATTCAGGGCATGATTATTTTAAAAATCTGATGGTGATGATTATTGTTTTAAGAGGAAGTACAGCTGGGCAACCATTCTCTCTTAACACTAATCAAGCGGGGAAAAAAGTAGGAGGTTCAATCCTATGAAGAATGATGGTATCGGCTGTAATGTGTACTATTAACACCTCAATAACATGTCAAATGCACAACAATTTATTCCGTGTATATTTCTATGTACAGTAATTTATTTTTATTTTACATTTTATGGCATACCTTGGACCACTGTAGTTAATTATACAGAGGATGTTTTGCTTTTCTATCAGCCCAATATTTTTTCATTCTGAGAGATGCTGCTTTCCTTTCTTTAATTGAAAATGTCCTTCTATTAGACCTGTTATTAATCTTGGTCTATAGCCGAGATGTGTGTGTCTTGAAGTATCTTAATTTTGTCTTTTTGTTCTTAAGATCATCTATTGTTGTTTGAAGTTCTTTAATATCATTCAGAATTTCTGTAATCCATTTAATCGTGGCCTTGCTATTCTATCATTTTTAATTTATTCTTTTGCTAATTCTGGTGACAGGTGTTCTGTTAAGTACTTTTTCTGTTTCAGCTGTATTAGTTGTTTTAAAAGTGGTTTCACTAGCACAAGTTATTTCAGGCTGTGTGGCTGTTTTATGTCTTAATTTTGCTGCTATTGATAGTCTTGGTAATATAATTTGCTTTGCTCAGTTAATTAATTTATTTATTTATTCATTCTATTATGTCAACCTGGTTTTTCATTAAGATCAAAGTTATAATTTCTCCTAAGTACCTAAATTTATCAACAATTTTGATGTCTTGTCCATCAGCTGTTATTTTATTTACCAGTAGTGGGTGGATCAATGAACATAATCTCTCTCTCTCTTTTTTGTTTTTTTTTGTTCCAAGGATATTTTAAGACCTATTATTTGTACTATTTCTTATAGAGACTTAATTTGGTGTTGAGGTTCCTGAATATTGTTGGACAGTAGTGCAAGGTCATTGGCAAACCCTAAACAGCTTAAAATTAAATTTTGTTTGGAACTTGGATTAATTAATTAATTAATCTATGTAATTAATGTAAGATACTTTTTTCCAGTGAATTATTTCTATATTGACAGCAGTTTCATGTGAAGTTCTCATGTAGTTTGTGATGAGAATTTTTGTCATTAACTGTAAACCCTAAACTAATTTCTGTAGTTCTTTAAACTACTTAAACTTTAGTTCTTCATCACAAGAATGGTAAGTAAATTGTGATTTTTTCCTATAAATCTCTCTGTAAAAATTTTTTTTTTCGCTACTTGCTTTACTTTGCACCGACACAGATAGGTCTTCTGGCAACGGTGGGATAGGAAAGGCCTAGGAGTTGGAAGGAAGCAGCCGTGGCCTTAGTTAAGGTACAGCCCCAGTATTTGCCCGGTGTGAAAATGGGAAACTACGGAAAATCATCTTTAGGGCTGCCAATAGTGGGATTCGAACCCACTATCTCCCGGATGCAAGCTCACAGCCGCGTGCCCCTGACCGCACGGCCAACTCACCCGGTAATCATTATTTACAGCTGTATCAGTCTCAACTGAAATTTCTTTGTGCTCATTAATTTATTTCCTTAATTAAATAATGAGTAATATGACATCAAATTCATCAAATGCTTTTAGGAATGTTTAGAATTTTAAATGCAAGAGGATCATCATCATCATCATCATCATCATTTCCCCTTTTCCGGCTCCAGCTGGTTCAGGATATTAATGGCACCTTTTCATCTTCCTCTCTACAACCACCATTGCTGCTCCTCACCTGTGTTCCAATCCAGGTTTCTTCTCATTATATTCTTCTTGTTTGAGTCCAACCAATTTCGCCTGGACCTACCTCTTGTTCTCTTTCCTTCAGTCTTAGCCTCCATCACCTGCTTCAGTATCCTTCCCTCTTCCATCCTCTTAACATGTCCAGACCATCTTGGTGGTTTATTTCTCTCCATTCTGTCAGTAAGCTTTTCTATTCACATTTAGTTCTTGACATCCTCATTTCTTACTGTCCTTTCTTGTATTTTTTCTTTTTTATCGCACTCCTTAAAAATGCAGTCTTACTACTCTGGAGTTTACTCTTCTTTCTGCTGTACTGAGTGGCTCAGATGGTAGAACACTGACCTTCTGAGCCCAATTTGGCGGGTTCAGTTTGGGTTTTAACATAATCTGAAACACAGGTCTCTGTGTGAAGTATTTACAGTAAAAATGGCTCAGTCTGGTGGTATTTGAAGGTGCCGAAATATGTCAATAGGTAGATTTAACGGCACATAAAACAACTCCTGCAGGACAAATTTTCAGCACCTTGGCGTCTCAAAAACTGTAAAAGTAGTTAGTAGGATGTAAAAATCAATATTATTTATTTATTTATTTATTTATTTATTTATTTATTTATTTATTTATTTATTTATTTATTTATTTATTTATTTATTTATTTATTTATTTATTTATTTATTCATTCATTCATTCATTCATTTAGGATCGTTTCAACCTCCTATGGGTTACGATTACACAACTTCCTTGACTGTTGATACTCCTTTATTCCCTGGCTCGCTTTTGCTCGTTCCTCATCCGAGAACACCCTTCTTGTTTTCCTGGGTTTCTCTACAAACAGATCCGTCACCTCCGCAATTTTTCTTCTACTTGATGATGGTACTTGTTTAAAGGGACCTAACATGTAAGGTCATGGGCCTAATTTTCCTTCTGAACACTGTTCTGTTTGTAATGTCTCCCTCCTCAATGCCACTTTTTTATAAAGATCCTGGTGAACTTCTTTCAGCTTTGGTGCTTGGGTCTTTCTTCTGTCTAAAAAGATGAGGATCTTATTTGCTACGTGTTCCACTCCCATTCTTCTCAGGTGTCCACAGAAAGTCAGTCGCCTTTTTCTTATCAACGTTGAAATTTTCTTGCATTTTTCATACAGCTCTTGATCTGATCACAAATGGAAGGTAAACTCATTTCCTGTTGCTTTATTGGGTACCAGAATTTTCCTCAGAAATTTACGCTCTTTCTTTTCTATTTCGGTAATCCCCTTTCTGTCAATTGTCTCTGCTGCATAGAGGCATACAGGTTTTGCCACGGTATTATAGTGTCTGAGTTTGGCTTGATAGGAGAGGGATTTAGACTTATAAGTTTCCTGGCATAGTCTGAATGCAGTCTCCATCTTCTTTTCTCTTTCTTCGATAGCTGGCTTCTCGTTGTTGTTAGGAGTCAGAATCTCCCCTAGATATTTGAATTTGTGGACACTCTGTATGTTACCATACTTGGTTTTCATTGTTCATGTTGGTTCTTTGTTATTTATGTTCATGTACTTAGTTTTCTCAAAGGATATTTGCAGTCTCTACATTTTCAGCAAAAAACGCTAAGTCATCTGCAAATGCAAGACATTAAAATTTAAGTCCGGCCTTTTTGTGTCCTATCTTGATTCCATTCGGGATATTTGCTAACTAATTTCTTTTCGCCATTCCCTTATCACCTTCTCCTAGATGCAGTTGAAACAGACTGGGGAGAGACCATCTCCTTGCCTCACACCTTTCTTGATTTCAAATGGTTCCGATAGCTCTCTAAGAAATTTTACTTGTGACCGGGTGTTTGTTAACATCTGTTGTATCATATTAGTTGTTTTGTCATCAATTCCAAATTCTTTCAGAACTTTTACTTATTTGTCCCTGTCGACAGAGTCACATGGCTTTTTGAAATCTACAATAGTGTCATAATTACCTTCTTATCTGCTGCTAAAGTTTTAGCTTTGATTGAAGTCTTGATGATAAATATGTCAACTGAATAAAAAAACCGAGGTAAGTGCAAAAACAATCAAATTCCATTTTAATACTAAAACGTGGGCTATGTGCATATGCCTGTCCAGTAAAAACCGGGCTATGTGATATTCGGTCTACAAGTAGTTCAACCTTTAGCTACAAGAATTCGCCTGGGTCTAAGTGCCACCTGCTGTATATCAACATCCGAGCTTTGTGCCAAGTGCCATGTGTAGTTACTTAGACATCTTTGAGGTTATTGTGTGCTCCTTTTTGGCATGAGTTCAGTGTTTTAAGTGTGCTGTGGTGTCTTAATAATGGATGTACCTAAAAAATGCCATAAACGTGGAGGAGGAGGTATTTCCCAATTTAAGAAGAAGTGGAGGTCAGAGGGGAAATGTTATGAGGGAAATAACAAACAAACTGTTCCTCCAAAAGAGCCCCGTCTAATGAGGTAGGCCTAGAATGTTAATATTAACCTTACAGGCTATCTTTA
This sequence comes from Anabrus simplex, assembly GCF_040414725.1. NCBI lineage: Eukaryota > Metazoa > Arthropoda > Insecta > Orthoptera > Tettigoniidae > Anabrus > Anabrus simplex. The sequence continues at coordinate 173,693,240 of NC_090271.1, forward strand.
TTCCAAGACTAGCTGATGTACCCGTGCTTTGCAACGGGATTCTCAGAAAGACTAACTTCTCGGTTTTCCTAACTGAAGTCAACATAGGTCATTACAAAAATGTCGGTAGGAAAGTAGCAAATAAAAGCGATGTTGTCATATAAAATACTTAATCAAATGAAAAACTGCACATTTCCTCACTTTTAACGAACAGTACTACAGTTGATATAGATGTTGATTCCCATAGGGAACATGAAATAATTGTCCTGAATGAGTAAATTTATAATACCAATATAATGGTCCATTATTGGACATTATAAATTTTCCAGCTAACTCATTCTTGGTTGCCTGCGTTTTGCCCTCGTGTGCTAAGTTGGGCTCATCAGTTGGTACTTAGCACACCTACCAAGACGCAAGGCTAGTGCATACCGTGGAGGCCACTGCATAGGCTACTTGAAGCCACCAGCAGTGCCAATGCACTATGAGAGCTATGTCTCACTTCCAAAAAAAGATGCCTGCCTGGCCATCAGATGATATAGATGTTGATTCCCATAGGGAACATGAAATAATTGTCCTGAATGAGTAAATTTATAATACCAATATAATGGTCCATTATTGGACATTATAAATTTTCCAGCTAACTCATTCTTGGTTGCCTGCGTTTCGCCCTTGTGTGCTAAGTTGGGCTCATCAGTTGGTACTTAGCACACCTACCAAGACGCAAGGCTAGTGCATACCGTGGAGGCCACTGCATAGGCTACTTGGAGCCACCAGCAGTGCCAATGCACTATGAGAGCTATATCTCACTTCCAAAAATTGATGCCTGCCTGGCCATCAGATGATATAGATGTTGATTCCCATAGGGAACATGAAATAATTGTCCTGAATGAGTAAATTTATAATACCAATATAATGGTCCATTATTGGACATTATAAATTTTCCAGCTAACTCATTCTTGGTTGCCTGCGTTTCGCCCTCGTGTGCTAAGTTGGTACTTAGCACACCTACCAAGACGCAAGGCTAGTGCATACCAACTGATGAGCCCAACTTAGCACACGAGGGCGAAACGCAGGCAACCAAGAATGAGTTAGCTGGAAAATTTATAATGTCCAATAATGGACCATTATATTGGTATTATAAATTTATTCAGGACAATTATTTCATGTTCCCTATGGGAATCAACATCTATATCATCTGATGGCCAGGCAGGCATCAATTTTTGGAAGTGAGACATAGCTCTCATAGTGCATTGGCACTGCTGGTGGCTTCAAGTAGCCTATGCAGTGGCCTCCACGGTATGCACTAGCCTTGCGTCTTGGTAGGTGTGCTAAGTACCAACTGATGAGCCCAACTTAGCACACGAGGGCGAAACGCAGGCAACCAAGAATGAGTTAGCTGGAAAATTTATAATGTCCAATAATGGACCATTATATTGGTATTACAGTACTACAGTACTGATCTAACAGTCCAAAGTTCCAGAGCTGGAGTGACCAGGCCGCAGACAGCCGTGAACACTCCCCTGCCATTATTCACACTGCTCATTTCAATCAGTGCCTCAGAGTAGGGATTGAATAGCTCAAATGCTATGATGAATCAGTGTATTACGTACCAGTAGTATCAGAAAATTTTTTAACCAAGGAATAGCATGCTAAAGAAGAGAGTTTTCTAACTCCCCAGCTACTTCCTGCCAATATTCAGGCAGGCTGTGACACACGGTACGACCGGGTGTGTTGGCTGTGTGGTTAGGAGCGTGCAGCTGTGAGCTTGTATTCGGGAGATACTGTATTCGAACTCCATTGTCGGCAGCCCTGAAGATGGTATTTCATGGTTTCCTATTTTCACACCAGGCAAATGCTGTAGCTGTACCATAATTAAGGCCAAGGCCACTTCCTTCACACTCCTACCTCTTTCCCATCCCATCGTCGCCATAAGACCTATGTGTGTCGGTGCAACGTAAGGCAAATTAAAACAAATACTCGGTACACAGCAGTAATCCTGTCTATCGGAGATGAGTGGCAACAGAAGACACCAAGCACATCTCAACAAACAATGGGCAATGTAACGTTATTGTTGATCAATATTATGAGCTTTCTGTATTGTAGGCCTTCACATTTAGTTTTCTTTGTGATATTAGGGCGTCTTACAAAATTATTTATAGCGTAGACTGTAGTTCCTTATTCTCCGACTTAACATACCCATTTTCATTACTTCTGTTTATCCATTTTCTCAAGACTTTGCGCTGATATGGATTTAGTAACAAAAATCCAAATTCATGAATATCTCTGTGAACATAACCGGTACGGCAACAATGTATAAGACATAAATGATCGGATATTTAATACTATATACCGTTAGTTATGTAGTATTTATCGATACGTTCACTAATATAAATATTTGAGAATTCAATTTTAAACCTTCCCCTAAACTACCATTTCACTCAGCGCGAATAAAATTATTTTGGCCTAGATTATAGCGACTTCTTTCCTGACTTTGCATACCGATTTTCATTAAGTTAGGACTACTGACAACATAAATAATTGAGAAGTAAATTTTTGGCCTTCCCCTAAACTACCATTTCACTCATCATGAATACAGTTATTTATGGCCTAGATTATAGTGACTCATTCTCCGACTTTATATACCGATTTTCATTAAGAGACGAGCACTAATAACATAATATTTGAGAATTAAATTTTAGGCATTCCCCTAAACTACCATTTCACTCAGCGTGAATAAAATTATTTATCGCCTCGATTGTAGCGACTTATTCCCCAACTTTTCATACCGATTTTCATTAATTTCTCTTCAGCCGTTTTCTCGTGATGCGTGTACAGACAGATAGACAGACAGACAGACAGAAATAACTGAAAATTAAAAAGTGTATTTCCTTGTTACTGTGCACATGACTGATACAGAAATACCATCCTTTTTAAATTCTGAACAATGTACAGACAAAACTCTTATTTTATATATATAGATTGTGTGAGTAGGCCTAAGATTGTTTTAAGGCTTTAGTTTTTTAGTTGTACTGTGCAGAACAGCAAACAGGTTATTATTGGCAATAACAGTAATGCCTCTAATGCCTTTTTAGTTTACTTTTACTTTTAGGTGGTATGCTGATGCCGTTATGAATGCAAGAACATTAGTTATGAACAAAAGATCAGTATATTTAACTAGTTCTACAGCCTGGCAGACCACGTGAAGCAAAATTCATATTTAATGGGACTCGTAGATGTTAGTGACGTTAAACGTAGGTGTCCTTGTTTGTACACAGCTCCAGAAGAAAGTCGTCAGCAGGCAACTGTTTACTTTTCGCTTCTTGATGGCAAAGGGGAACACGCATAGGTGTGCAAAAAGAATATTCCTTGGAGTTCACAATATGACAAAGCGAAGAGTTGAAACCCTAGTTACAGCAAAAATGTGGGCTGACGTTACCTATATTGAACGTAGAGATAACAAAACTAATGAAAGGAAATACACCGCTCAAGATGTCAAGCTAATAATCGATCATATTGAAAGTTTACTGTAAGAAGAAAGCAACTATACCAGGGCCAGGAGTTCAAATTTGTTTTTAAGTGAAGATTTGAACTATAACAAGTTGTATACAGCTTTTAGAGAACTTCATCATGATACTACATTTCAGTACTGGTTTTACCTAGAAACAGTGAAAAAGAATTTCCAAACCTAAGATTTTGGAAATCAGGGAAAAAGACACGTGTAATACGTGTGATTTGTTACACAATAAAATACAAAATGACCAGGGGAACAAAGAACTACACCAAACCTCACTGGAAATTCACCACAGGAAAGCAGAGAGAGCCAGTGAAATGATGAAACTAGATCACAAAGAATCAGCTGCTTCCGTAAGTGATATCTATACAATTTCAGTCAACTTGCAGCAAATGTTTTCTTTACCAACAGTAACCCATTGCCAAATGTATTACTTATGACAGTTGCCTTATTTTAATCTGGGTTTGCACATGGCAGACAACAATCAGGGATTGATGTTTGGCATGAGGACTTGAGTAGCCAGGAAGGCAATGAAATCGCCAGTTGCATATTCAGAGGCATTAAAAGTAATATAACAAACAAGAAAGAAAAAAAAAAAAATCGTATGGAGCGACAACTGTGGGGCCCAGGCCACTCGTACTTAAGCTGCGACCACGACTTTGGTCTCGTAGAAAAAAAGAAAAAGAGTTGAGAAATGTGAGGTTCTCTTCAATGTTGTCAGACTTCTCTGTACTGCTTGCATACACACAAAAAAAGAAATAATAACAACTTTGATGGATGAAGAAGAGATATGACTTCAGCGCAGCAGCTAAAAGTAGCATCAATACGACAACTTTAGAAATTTCTAAGGTGGTTTGTGTCAGAGTCACCAAGAAAAATCCAGGAACTGTATACACAAAAACCTTTCACTGATTTTGAACTTGGGGCACAAACAAAAGTGTTTAGAAAAGGGGTAACGAATGAAACTATAAAAAGCTTTGAAATGCCACAGTTGGAAATGACATCAAGTTTAAAATCTGAAAAGAAGGAAGATCTGAAAAAGATGATTCCATACCTAAAGGAAGAAAACAAACTTTTTTACACTGAACTAACACAGTAGCCATGGTTTGAAGAACACTCTTTACTTATTAAAATTTTTAATATTTGTATAATAATAATAATAATAATAATAATAATAATAATAATACTTATAATATATAAATTATAATAAATAATAACAAATAATAATAATAAGAAAAGTACTATACACTATATTATTTCCAAATTATTTATTAATTTTTCAAGAACACTACTTTTTATGAATAAAATTCATTTAAAAATTATTTTCTCCTTTCTTTACTGAAATGTTATCCAAAACCTGTTGTTTGCTAACTCTGCTCTTGTCAATTTTGCCTCTCATTATTGTGATGCTTTAGGGCACTTAGCCAAGTTTTAACGGAACAGGAGTTGACACATACCTCATTTCATAAAATGTTCAGACAAAAGAGGTAATTACAAGAATAATATTCCTTAGGTAACAGTAAGCTTTCATGAGTGTTTTTAATGTAAGTACTTCTGAGATTTTTACACTTTTTTTTAGAAAATGTGAAAATGACAATGTTTTTTCTGTTTATCTCAGAACTTAGATTTTGGCACTTAGCTCAGTTTTTTTTATTCGGTCGGCATATCTGCTCCGCACAGGACCGTTCTTTCCTGAATTCTGCTTGGTATTCCCCCAACTCTTGATCTACATGATTCTCTGTTCTTCTTGTCAGTTTCACCCACTTTGGGGTACGGTAGATCAATCAGTGGTTAGTGAGTCATGTTTTCCTGTCCTCCCAGTACTTTTTCATCCTTTCAGATCTTGCCTTCCTCTCTTCTTCAGAAATTCTGTATATTTGTTTGGGCTTCACCCTGTTCTGAAACCTCTTTATTTTATCTTCGGTTATTTTCTTCACGGATCCATCTACAAGCATCGCTTCTGTAACTTGGAACTCTCGTAGTTCCTTCTCAGCTTCTTTAAACCAGTTCGACTTGGTTTTCTTATTGCGGAAATAGTTGAAGATTCTTTTAGTTATCCTTTTCGAGTCCATTCTTAGGAATTGGGCATAGAAGTCATTTCTCCTTTTCCTTATTGTGTTGGAAATCCTTTCTGTTTTCCTATACAGGGTTTCATTGCTGATGTGTGAAAGTTCGTTATTATGGAATTTGGGGCCTAGAATTTTTCATAGTATTTTCCTTTCCTTGATCTCCAACTTTTCCATTGGGCCATATGTAATTATAGATAGTGTTTCTGCAGCATAAAGGGCTTCAGGCTTGACTACTGTATTATAATGTCTGATCTTGGAATTCCAGGAGAGGGAATTTTTGTTGTAGGTATCTTTTATAAGTTGGAAGGCTGTTTCTATTTTGGTTCATCGAGATTCCATTACTTTCTTCTCAAGGCCATTCCAACTGATACATTCACCAAGGTATTTGAAATCCCTGACGATCTCTATTTTTTGTTCCCCCGCTTTCAAATATTTTGGAGGATTCTTAATATTGGTTATTATTTTGGTTGTGGCATCATACACAAACATTAACCCGGCTCAAGGGAGAGAGGGTCACCTTCCCTGTTCCCCACTGAGTAATTCTTGCCTGGCGCATCCACGCTGCGGGGGTGGGCATCCTCCACATCAGTAGGCCGGTGTGAAAGGATGACTAAGTTCAGACAGGGACCCAGCACCACGGGGTATAACGTGGAACCCATGCCCAGGGTTACGGGCGAAGACCTTAACGGCATCTTTGGCAGAGAAGGAGATCTTTGAAATGGCCGAGATGGCGGATGAGGCAACTCATCCTCCCTGGGGATAATTAGAAGAGGACACCATTGCCTTGTGGAGAAGAGGGATCTTCAAAGGCTAAGGGAGTAAACCTCAAAAGAAAATCCTGACCTGTGTTAGGCCTAGCAAGTCAACAGTTGAGTATGAATGTACTGCTTTCAAACCTACAACAAGCCTCGGATGGAAGAATAAATTAAATACCGGACATGACAGTTCTTCTCGTACCGTCCGAATTTGTGATGGAGATACCAGAAGACACAAAACCCTCCCAAGAAGGAACGACTGAAAATTGGTACACTCAATATCCTTATTCTCACAAACAAATATGAAGAACTTGTGGATCGTATGAAGAGGCGTAAGCTCAAGATATTGGGGTTGAGTGAGACAAAATGGAAAGGATATGGGAAGAAGTCCTTGAGGAATGGATATGTGCTGTACTGGAGTGGGAACAATGATGAATCCAAAAATGGAGTTGGCTTTCTCCTTCATAAAGATATAGACACACAGACAGATGTCAAATGTGAGTGATAGGATCATCCAGATGAGACTAAGTGTTGGTAATGCACCGCAGACAAGATGTACCACAGAAGAGAAAGAGCAATTCCTTATCGAACTCTAGGAACAAATAACAGAGGAGAACACAATCATTATGGGTGATCTGAATGCCCAAGTTGGTAAAGAAAGACTAGGCTGTGAAAACATCGTTGGCCCCCATGGCTATGTTAACAGAAACTCTGAAGGAGAGAACCTGATTGATTTCTGTGTGCGAAGCAACTTAACCATACAGAGCACATGATATCAGAAGAGGGACAGCCATAAAATAACGTGATACAGCTGGGATGGAAAGCTCAAGACTATGATCGACTTCATCATCACTGATAGAAAAGCGGGGCAGTATGTTACAGATGTTAAAGTCATACCCATCGAGTGCCTAGATAGTCTCACCGCTCACCACCCTCTAGGACCCCGGTACCACCTAGGGATGATGAGGTGAATAACCTTACTCACCAGGGTGAGAGTAGAAGAGAGAGGAAGAGAGAGAGAGAGGGAGAGATAGAGACCCTGGTGAGAAGGTTGCTAGCGAGTCCGCCCCAGAACGGGAGTAATAGCGAACACGCGGGAGAATGAAGGGCACAAGAAGAAGGACAACAAAGTACAATCACAAATAAAAACAAGAAACCATAGAAAAACTTACCGGAAACAGCGGAGGAAAACGACTTAAGGCCGTGGAACTTAATGCACAAGAAAAACGGTGGCAGTGCTCCACCGAACGTGGCGAATGAAAACCAGCATTCACATGAAGTTAAAAAAAATTTAATGGAAGGGCAAATAGTAAGTAACAAACCAAGTCATTAAGTTGATAAAACCTAAGTTTATTTTAAAACGTAAGGCCAAAATGTAAATGAAATAAACGTAAGGTTGAAAAATGGAAAGGGAAATTAACAATAAATAAAATAAATTAGAATATACCCAGGTAGGGTTTAAAAGAAAATTAATTCATTACTAATTGACAATTAATTGAAAATAAATACTCTTCAACAGATGATAATTTGAAAATTTAATGAAAGCAACAAGGAAGAAAGGATGACCTCCGTACCTAATAAAATGTGATCAGAAAACAACGGAAAACCAATAGACTATCTTACATTAAAACTACCTTGAAATTAAATGTGATCGATCACGGATAGTTAGTTAATAATAAAAACTCAGTTAACAATTATTCAATAAAATGGATCTTCAACGAAGCCACTTCTCGTAATTACCAAATTTGAAAAAGTTTAGTTTCCACCAAGGACAGTTTCCAAGACAAGCAGAATATTACGTAAAAAAAAAAAAAAATATCTCCTCACGCGGGGCAAGGAAATGGTAACACAAACATTAAAGGAGGAGAAAATAAATAAATAAATTTAAACAGTAAACGATGCACTCAACCCCGAAATATATAATTCAAGATCCACACAGGGTCAACACGCCAGACAACACTTAACCCGACAACAATACACACCCCAAAACGTTGCCAAGGTGACACCAAAACAAAAGCAACGCCTCCAAAAACACGGAGGAAAACAGGCTAGAGAAAAATTTTAATTCACCCAAAACCCCAGAAGGGGGAGGGGAGAAGAAAACATACCAAACGAATTAGAACACAAACACAGGAAAGCAAACAGAAAGCTGAAGAAGGAAGGCTCGGTACCTTGGAGACTGTACCTTGGTTTACAAAGAAGGTTACAATTTAAAGTGCCAAAAATAATTATTTAAATTTTAAATTAATAATTCCAATTTAGTTCACGGTGAAACTTCCACCTTACTGTGATTAGTTGCCGAAACTGTTTTTCAGATTTTCGATACCACACACACAAATAGGTATTAATTTAACGACGAAGTCCAAATATTTTTTATTATTATTATTATTATTATTTTTCCAGAAATCTTCGAAAATATCAAAATCCTCTTCAGGACGACGTTTAAAATGATTTCAAACACTGGTACATACCTTTGGTGATGAAGAAATGAAAGGAACTTTAACCTGACATTGTTGACGGAGAAATACAGTCACACGACCGGCATCCAGACCTCGTTGGGAAGTATCCAGACGAAAAATAAATCCAAAAACATGATCAGAAGAAATGGCAGGAGGTCTCCAACTATATCACCTGGGGAAAATCCCCGTTAACGTAGGGATTACGGTGGTTTCCTGGTACTCAACCACTCCATGACGCCGGACACAAATACACACCAGCTCGACATGGCTGACTGAAGCGAACTGAGACTCGCGTCGGCGAGCGAGCAGGGGACAAGTTTTGCCTGGTAGAAGGCCAGCGCATGCGCAGTTATGCTCAACCGAACAGAGCTAGGAGAAACCGCGCGCGGCCTACGTTATCTTAAACTGTTAGACGAGTAGTCACTTGGCACAGATATTCTAGGGCGCAAAGGCCAGTTTCAAAATGGTTATAAGGGGGAGGCTCACATTATTTAATATTGTCTCAGCCCTCCCGCCCCGAAACGACGACAAAATCTCATGCATATGCCATCAATGATGAGGTGGTCACACATACACTAAATTTGGGCGGAGTAGTCCAACAGAAAACGACCACCAAGATTAACTAGTTTTAGTTAGAAGTTCACATGACCAGGTTAATAGACCAAGACACAGTTCCACCTCACATAGTTTTTAGAAATAATTGGCGGGGTGCAATCAACATCAGTGTCCAGAAACGTTACCGAGCACTCGGAAAATCACCAGAGTAATGTTTGTCATCGAATAGAGAGCACAATGACCAGAGTTCACCAAATATTCAGGTTCACCCAATACACATTGTTTCAATGCATCACACAATGATATAGTTTAGACACATGACGCAGTTCACCTTGAGGTTTGGCAACTCTCACACTAATCACAGATATACTGACCAAAATTAAACAAAACCACATGATTATAAGTCCACGCATCCAGGTTATTTTCTCAAGCACGGTGGTAAATTAATTTTTAATGCATGAATACCTTTACAAGTCTCCTTTGATATTAAGGAAATGCATGATCTTGTGTTGCAAAGGGAGACAACAGGGGAAATGAAACGCACCGGAAAACCCGAATGGGGGCAAAACCACAAGAAGAGGGGAAAAAAAAAAAACCAGGAAATTAAAGTAGGTGAGTATTCAGTTACAGGATCCACAGATCCGCCAATTAACTTTACATAGGCTAGTTACCAACAAACTAGCTGAAGCCCAGAGCTTTCCACCTGGTCAAATATAGTACCGAAGGAAAGGAGGGTCCATTCAACGACACTTAAGAAATCAAAGGGAAACTACATAAAATATACCATGTTACTCTGCCACGAAGGACACTTAGCCATGACACGTGGAGAAACAATTAACAAGAACACATAGAAACATAGGGTACAATCCAGCACATAATACCAACTAGGACAAAGACAGATATCCGGAAGGATGATGAACATAACGGAAGTGAAAGCAAAAATATTACTCAAGCACAAATCATCCACAAGACAAATATATAAGTAAAGGTACAGGACCACTCCAAAGAATAGACGTCCTTGGAACATATGGTTTAGAATAGCGGGCGTTAAACTAAGAGGACACATGAATGACCTATCAAATTACACTTTTAGATATTGGAGTGACACACACACAACCACAGAGTGGCGAACTCGTCAATCGGTCCAAGGGTCAAGAACGAGGGGTTGAGCCAAAATACAAACCACACTGGGATCGGCAACTTATCCTAGTTCACCAACAAACACAGGTAAGGACTCAAGCATAGAAACCTAATTTTGAACAAACCAACGGAAAACCATCAGAGAGAAGGGACGCAGAACCTACACGAGTTACAGATAGGTAAGACAGGCAACAGTAGCCTCGATGGGCAATCAGGAGACTCCTATAGGTTACCAGATGGAAAAATCGCGATCAGTCAGTCATCCATAACGGCCACATCAAGGTACAACTACCAAAAATAAATGCGCGGGGCAACGTGGTACAGAATAGTAACCACAAACCTAATTCTGCGTGAGGAAGAACAAGTCGAAAATCCCAGAGCCAACAGATAACTAAGAATTGCCCACCCGAAGGTGTACTTCCTCGGAGTAGTGGATACCAAACCAACAGCCAAATCTACCGCGACACAGAGGTAAATTAAAGGACAAATCACATCCCAACCAAGGTGTCTTGACAGCCAAACAACGTAATCCAAAACACGATTACCTAAATAATGACAAGGTAGCAGCACGGGTAATTCATAGATAAAGGATAGCTATCCTCAACGCGTGCTCACAGACTACAACCCAACAGCACAATACAAAGCAGAAATTACAACAGCAAACCAGGTACCGATTAAGGACTAGGTCCATCCCACAGAAGCACAAAAGGAGAAATATCCTCAGGAAGGAAGTCCGACAGTACCACCGAAAACTCCACACGCCAACCGGTAGATAAGGAAAATTACACTACGTTACTAACGGTCCACAATTCAAAAGAATCCTACAACTCACAACAACATTACCAAGTTACAACACAGGAGATACAACCACAATGCTGGCAGGAGTGCACAAACCGAACGCCCACAGAAAAATCGGAGACAGATTTTCTACATAACCCCAAAACGACCCCCAAAATCAAAAGGTTAGGAAGATAAATTCAGCCCAAAAACCCATTACAGGAAAAATAATATAGAGGGTTCACGCATAGAAAACCACTTTTAGAACAGCCGCGAAGAGTGCCTAAAAGGAGTGTCAGATCACTCAATCATGGATGAATACAAACATCAGAATCCGGAACAGAAACACCTTTAAGACACGCAGTCCATGCAGAAGGCAAGCAGGGAACTTTTCCGACACCGATAGATCGAAACACACCACAATCGGAAATCGTACAATACTAAAATGGCACAAATAGCAACCCAATCATGACTAAGCACCACACAACTTCAGACACGCGCACACAATGAAAGGATGACAAAATGGTAAACACTCAGGCACCAGACACACTCCCTTACATTCCATCCCAGGCACACCATAGCTCAGCAATGATTAAGTCACAAGATGATTGAAGGGTTCAGCGGAAGGAATCCGATGCGGAGCCACCGAAGAAACAAATCTTTGAAATTACATACTAAAAGCCTAGAGAAAACAGAGGGACAACAAAGCACAATTTAAGTTAGATGTCATCAGATTTCCCCAATGGAACTTCGGTAGCGCACCACATAAGCATAAGGCTATATAACGAGGATATCTATTGCAAGGTATTAATACCACCATCACAAGACAATTAAGGAAAGACAATTTCTAACTACAAGGATCCACACCTAGAAACAGTAACATACAAGAAGTACTAAATTAGAGTCACCAACACGAGGCACAGAAGGACCAGATTGACTCGCTCGCCATCCCACAGTATGTGTGCTAAATTCACTAACAATACAGGTCAGTTACCAAAGGTGCATCCATCCAGCGGAAGATGCGGTACAATTTGCCAGATCAACCAGGTTTAATTTGAGAAACATGAACGCGCCTAATACGCTTTGCTACAGGGTCGCTTACTAAAATAGAAACGGGAGACAAGAACTCCAACACAGTGCACGGGCCTTGGTACCTAGGGGCAAGTTTTGCCGAAAACTTATTCACGGCCTTACTCATTGGGTAGCACTTAACATACACGAGATCACCAACATTGAATTTTGACGGTTTCCTACCTTTATCGTACTGCCTTTTGACCTTTTCGTATGACACAGCTAGATTCCTTTTTGCTTCGTTCCAGATCTTTTGAACATCATTAGGCCTAGATAGGTCTGGGAGAAGATCCTCAATACATAGCAGGTTAGACATAGGGGAGTACGGAGTATAGCCAAACATTAAAGACATAGGCGTCTTACCATGGGACTCATGAGTAGCGGAATTAAAAGCATGGGCCAACCAATGCAGACAGGAGTCCCATTTGGACTGGTTGTCATGATGATACGCTATCAACGCAGACTTTAAGTTCCGATTCAACCTCTGTGCATAAGAAGGATTTGGATAGTATGGAATAGTGGTGACATGTGAAATGCCCAACTCAAACAGATACCTTTTGAAGGAGTTACTGGTGAAAGAACTAGCGTTGTCAGATACTAAGAACTTAGGTGGACCAAAGGATGCAAAGATGGAATTTAGACAGGAGATAGAGGTACGTGAATTAGTGGACCTGGTGGGAAAGATCCAACAGAACCGGGAGAAGGCATCTATACATACAAAAATGTGGGTGTTTCCCAAGGAAGATCGGGGGAGGGGTCCTACGAAATCAATGAACAGTCGTTCCATGGGGCGCGAAGCTTGTGATGAAGACAATAATCCTACCCGGTTATTCAAATTAGGTTTGCTGATGGCGCAAGATTTACAAGATTTGACCATGTTCCTGATATCACTATCCATTTTCTTCCAAACAAAGAATTGCCTGATTTTCAAACGAGTTTTGAAATTTCCTAGATGACCGCCAAGGGGTGAACAGTGGTAATACTTGAAAATGACAGGTACCAGAACTTTAGGAACGACAATTTTGGAATTATGGTCCTTGCGACCCTTACAACAGAGAACACCCTTAGATAAGGAGTAAGGTTTTACTTCGATCCCGCTACTGATTGTATCGATGATCCTTTTCAGATCCGGATCGGTTTTTTGATGATCTCCAATTTCTTGGTACAGCAATAGGGAATCGGTGAGGATGGCACTAACTCCAACCGTATTGACAGCAAGCTCATCGACACATGGGTTGGCTTCCACACAAGGATTACCTTCAAACATCCTGCTCAAGCCATCTGCAATGACGTTCTCAGATCCACGAATGTGGCGAACATTGAAATTAAAGGATGAGATCCGTAATGCCCATCTAGTTATCCTACCGGTCCTTTTGGGTCGGTTCAACACCCAAGAAAGAGCCTGATTATCCGTTTCCAGATCGAAGTTGACGTGTTCAATGAAAGATCGAAATTTCTCCAGTGCAAACAGCACGGCTAGACACTCTAGTTCATAAATGGAGTACTTAGACTCCAGATCATTGAGGACCCTGGATACGTAGGCCACGGGCCTACGCCCATCTTCATGTTCTTGTAACAGAACGCCAGCAATAGCACGCCCGGAGGCATCAGTTTGGACAATGAAACGTTTCTCGAAATCAGGAATAGCTAACAAAGATGCATTAATCAGTGCGACCTTCAATGAATTGAAAGCTTCCTCCTGGGCTTTACCCCAAGTAAATTTTACATTCTTTTTCCTAAGGTCGTTCAACGGGGCAGCCACTTCAGCAAAGTTAGGGATGAATTTTCTAAAGAAATTGACCATACCAATGAATCGAGCAACGCCCTTGACATCTTTGGGAGGTGGAAAATCCCTAATGGCTTGAGTTCTGGAATGATGTATGGAAACGCCTTCAGAAGAAACTACATGTCCCAAGAAAGACATGCTGGGTCTGGCGAAAGCTACCTTTGATAACTTCACTGTAAGGCCGGCTTTCCTTAACCGTAGCAATACTTCCCTAACGTGCACCATATGTTCCTCGAAGGTATTCGAATAAATTAATAAATCGTCCAGGTAATTAAAGACATAGCTGAACTTAATGTCAGAGAGAATGGAATTTAACAACCTCGACAACACAGCTGCCCCACAGCTGAGTCCAAACGGAAGTCTGAGGAACTCATACAAGTTCCAGTCGGTGATGAAGGCAGTGAGGGGAATTGATCTCTTCGATAAAGGCACTTGGTAATAAGCCTGGTTCAAATCCAGGACAGTGAAAAATTTCGCACCTGAGAACCATCCAAAACAGGTATGAAGGTCGGGTAGAGGAATAGATTGGAGTACAATCTTACTATTTAGGGCCCTATAGTCAATCACAGCACGATAACCACCAGAAGGTTTGGGTACCAAGAACACAGGGGACGCATACGGGGAAGTCGAAGGTCTGATCACTCCGTCTCTTTCCATTTGCTCAATGATTTTCTTTAATTCCAACATACGGGGTGGGGAAAGGCGATAAGGAGGGGATCGAACAGGCTGCAGGTCAGACAACTCAATGTCATACTCGAGTACGTTGGTCAAGCCTAACTTGCTAGTGAACACATCGGGAAATTCCCTGCAAAGATCACGAACTTGCCGTGCTTCGGCATCTCCTAAATGATTCAGGTCAAGCCGATCGATGTCACTAGACTCATCTGACTCAGGGTAACCCGCACACAAAACTTGAGGCATTTTCAAGGGAACGTTAATCAATTCAAATTTCAGGTCAGGAGAAAATTTAAAAAAGAAATTTCGACACTGAGGATCCAAAACGACACCGGCCCAAGATAGAAAATTGGTACCCAGAATAATGTTACATGATAAATTGGATGTCACCAAGCACTTGACCTTCCAAGTGAAATTCCCAATCCTCAACTTGACCTTCACAGTCCCCAAAATATTTAAAAACTGACAATTAGCCGAAACACATCTTAGATTAGTGGGTTTTATTTCCGGAAGTTTACACGAGGATTTCTTTTGACAATACCAGGCATAATTCATCAAGCATACTACGCTTCCAGTATCAAGAAGGGCATCTACGGGTTCATTGTTGACCTCGACAAATGTGCACGTGCCAGAGGAGGGGGCATGAGCAGAAATACTATTGCACCTAGGGGGACACACCGGTTTCTTACGAGATTCAGGGTTTACAAACTTAGAATTGGCAGACTTTGCCCTTTCCCTTTCTAGTCATTGAGTACCTTTTCTGTCTACCAAGGGGCAATTTCTTTTAACATGCTGTCTAGAGCCACAGGAATAGCAAGCACCTGGACCACGTCTAACGTCAGGGCAGGAATTTCTTAGATGACTTCGGGACCCACAGTTGTAACATTTACGGGCATTCACTACTTTAGGTGTTGACGGAAGGACAGGACAATTGGTAGTAGTAGGGGGAGGGAAATTCACAGGTCTGGAGGCATCCCCATGTTTGACATCTTCAGCGAAGGAACAGGCCTCTTCCAATTCTTGAAAGGTAGTAGGGCAACGGGTTAAGGAAAGATAGGAGCGGTACGCAGGAGATATTCCT
This sequence comes from Anabrus simplex, assembly GCF_040414725.1. NCBI lineage: Eukaryota > Metazoa > Arthropoda > Insecta > Orthoptera > Tettigoniidae > Anabrus > Anabrus simplex. The sequence continues at coordinate 173,709,098 of NC_090271.1, forward strand.
TTTAAAATTCTAGAGACCATTTCACTTTCTGGCACAGAAATTCTAAAAACCTTGCAAAAGAATCGCAGATCCAGCACATAAGTTAGCAAGTTCTCATGCAGGAACTGGGTCCGAAAACAGTGTTGGGGCACAAGACTTTGGAGAGCAAGAGAGGGAATAAATTTGGAAAGGACAAGTTCATGAAAGGTACTAATCGATAAATTTTTAGAGATAGCTTCAGAAATTTCTCTCTTTAGAATCCCTTCACAATGAGGGAAGAGGGCGCGGAAAATCCCCAAATCATCGACTGAGTACACATTACCAGTCTCGGTCAACTCCACCAGAAACCGTAGGAATCGAATACACTCATCGATAGAATTTACAGAAAAGGACTTCACTCCCCGAAAAACTTCCTTTAAACAGTTAGGCGATGACGCCGAATTTAGCTTAGAGACTAAGGTTTCCAGTAAAGGAGCAGTCACACAACACTGACCTTGGGCATGGGTCGAGGACGCAATTTGGTGGGAAGTGACGCTCAGGGTAGGTACAGTAGGGTTAAGTGCAGTAGAAATAGAACAATTCTCCATATCTCTGTTAATCAACAGCAAATCTAAATCAGAGGTGATCCCAGAAACCACCGTTAACAATCTAGCACATTCTGACACAAAAACAGAATCAGGCTTAATGGATAATATATCCTGAATTCGGCCCGAGTAGTGGTCAGCTCTGGCCCTCAGCCGGTTTACTTGGGCTTTGGACGGAGGCAATTCAATAAACTCTTCACGAATAATATTAATTTCGTTAAGATTGTCACAGATCAGGTTAAGGTACTCACCCACTCGACTCCTGTCAATAGAAAATACATTAATGGGGACCTGGGAGTTGGCTGATAGCAAGGCAGCGCACTCAGCAACAGTACGGGCAGGTTCAAGGCCACGAATGGATAACTCGTATTCCAATTCGGCACGACGCAGGAAGGAGGGGTTCGTAACGGCACGCGCCATGGTAGCAAACATGGAACAAAATAATCAAAAAATTACACAAGATCCTTGCACTCCCTTTTACAATAGTTATTGACAATAACACTTTTAGTTGTTTTTTTTGGGGTTTTTGATTTCCATCCGCCAACATTCGCCACAGCACTGCACCGAGCAAGGGTAGGAGAGGAGGAAAGTTAGGTTGCACAAGGCAGAAACAACTGAGATTAGGCAGCAGAACAACAACAACAACAACAACAGGTCTGCTACCACTCAAATCGGGTTCAGAACAACAGTGGAACAACAAACAACCACGCTCTGCTACCACTCTCACCGCTCACCACCCTCTAGGACCCCGGTACCACCTAGGGATGATGAGGTGAATAACCTTACTCACCAGGGTGAGAGTAGAAGAGAGAGGAAGAGAGAGAGAGAGAGAGAGAGAGGGAGAGATAGAGACCCTGGTGAGAAGGTTGCTAGCGAGTCCGCCCCAGAACGGGAGTAATAGCGAACACGCGGGAGAATGAAGGGCACAAGAAGAAGGACAACAAAGTACAATCACAAATAAAAACAAGAAACCATAGAAAAACTTTCCGGAAACAGCGGAGGAAAACGACTTAAGGCCGTGGAACTTAATGCACAAGAAAAACGGTGGCAGTGCTCCACCGAACGTGGCGAATGAAAACCAGCATTCACATGAAGTTAAAAAAAATTTAATGGAAGGGCAAATAGTAAGTAACAAACCAAGTCATTAAGTTGATAAAACCTAAGTTTATTTTAAAACGTAAGGCCAAAATGTAAATGAAATAAACGTAAGGTTGAAAAATGGAAAGGGAAATTAACAATAAATAAAATAAATTAGAATATACCCAGGTAGGGTTTAAAAGAAAATTAATTCATTACTAATTGACAATTAATTGAAAATAAATACTCTTCAACAGATGATAATTTGAAAATTTAATGAAAGCAACAAGGAAGAAAGGATGACCTCCGTACCTAATAAAATGTGATCAGAAAACAACGGAAAACCAATAGACTATCTTACATTAAAACTACCTTGAAATTAAATGTGATCGATCACGGATAGTTAGTTAATAATAAAAACTCAGTTAACAATTATTCAATAAAATGGATCTTCAACGAAGCCACTTCTCGTAATTACCAAATTTGAAAAAGTTTAGTTTCCACCAAGGACAGTTTCCAAGACAAGCAGAATATTACGTAAAAAAAAAAAAAAATATCTCCTCACGCGGGGCAAGGAAATGGTAACACAAACATTAAAGGAGGAGAAAATAAATAAATAAATTTAAACAGTAAACGATGCACTCAACCCCGAAATATATAATTCAAGATCCACACAGGGTCAACACGCCAGACAACACTTAACCCGACAACAATACACACCCCAAAACGTTGCCAAGGTGACACCAAAACAAAAGCAACGCCTCCAAAAACACGGAGGAAAACAGGCTAGAGAAAAATTTTAATTCACCCAAAACCCCAGAAGGGGGAGGGGAGAAGAAAACATACCAAACGAATTAGAACACAAACACAGGAAAGCAAACAGAAAGCTGAAGAAGGAAGGCTCGGTACCTTGGAGACTGTACCTTGGTTTACAAAGAAGGTTACAATTTAAAGTGCCAAAAATAATTATTTAAATTTTAAATTAATAATTCCAATTTAGTTCACGGTGAAACTTCCACCTTACTGTGATTAGTTGCCGAAACTGTTTTTCAGATTTTCGATACCACACACACAAATAGGTATTAATTTAACGACGAAGTCCAAATATTTTTTATTATTATTATTATTATTATTTTTCCAGAAATCTTCGAAAATATCAAAATCCTCTTCAGGACGACGTTTAAAATGATTTCAAACACTGGTACATACCTTTGGTGATGAAGAAATGAAAGGAACTTTAACCTGACATTGTTGACGGAGAAATACAGTCACACGACCGGCATCCAGACCTCGTTGGGAAGTATCCAGACGAAAAATAAATCCAAAAACATGATCAGAAGAAATGGCAGGAGGTCTCCAACTATATCACCTGGGGAAAATCCCCGTTAACGTAGGGATTACGGTGGTTTCCTGGTACTCAACCACTCCATGACGCCGGACACAAATACACACCAGCTCGACATGGCTGACTGAAGCGAACTGAGACTCGCGTCGGCGAGCGAGCAGGGGACAAGTTTTGCCTGGTAGAAGGCCAGCGCATGCGCAGTTATGCTCAACCGAACAGAGCTAGGAGAAACCGCGCGCGGCCTACGTTATCTTAAACTGTTAGACGAGTAGTCACTTGGCACAGATATTCTAGGGCGCAAAGGCCAGTTTCAAAATGGTTATAAGGGGGAGGCTCACATTATTTAATATTGTCTCAATAGCGACCATCGGCTATTAGTAGCTGACCTAAAAGATGTTCATGTGCCCGAAATTAAGCAAAAGAAAATGCCCAAGATCAAGACATGGCTGTTGAAGGACAAAGAAAAGAAAGGAAACTATGAAGCAAGGATAACAGCTAAATTACCCAAAACTGAGAAAGGGGGAGTAGAAGACGAATGTTCCTTATTCAAAGAAACCCTTGTAAAAGAAGCCACGGAAATTTGTGGAAAAACAAGTGCCACACCAAAAGACAAGGAAACACCTTGGTGGAATGACCGAGTGAATACAACAGTAAAAGATAGAAATATACTGAAAAGAAAATTAGACCGCGAAAAACAGAAAACAGATGATAGACAAAAAGAATTAGAAATTGAACATCTAGCACAGGAATACCGGAAAAAGAAACTGGCTGTAAAAAGACTGATGCAGGAAGAAAAGGAAAAGTGCTGGGATGACTTTACTACAAGGATAGAGGAAGACTGTCATGGAAATAGGAAACTACTATACAAAATAGTAAACAGTAAAAGAAAGGAATATATAAACATCCTTGCACTGGAAACAGATGATGGTAGCTTAATACAAACAGAGGAAGGGATCAGGGATGAAATGAAGAAGTACTTCAACATGCTGTTAAATGGGGATGGGGGAAACACCACTACCAATTATTGTAGTGTAGATGAAGCCAAAAACAACAAATACCACATAACATGGCTTGAGTAGAAACAGCACTAAAGAGCAAGCAAAATGGGAAGTCCCCAGGCTTTGATAATCTCACCTCAGACATGATAAACACAGCTGGAATACCAGGCTTGAATTGGCTATTAGAGTGTTATCAGTGATTTGGGAAAGAAACAAAATTCGAGAAGACTGGAGTAAAGGAGTCATCATCCCATTGTTCAAAAAGGGCAACCGACGGAAATGTGGAAATTACAGAGGCATCATGCTGTTGTCACATTCACTGAAGCTGCTGGAAAAGATCACAGAAATGAGACTTAGGAAGATAGTGAAACCTTTGCATGAGGAAGAACAACACGGGTTCAGGAAAGGTCGAAGTACTGTGGATCTTATCTTTGCAGTAAAAATGCTGACTGAAGAGTACTGGGGATGCGGAAGAAACCTTGTGATTACGTTTGTGGACATTGAAAAAAACATATGATAGTGTTCCTCAAAACAAGATATGGGAATGTCTGGAAGACCTAAAAGTGCCAAAGTACTTAATTGACAAAGTCAAGATGCTATACCAGAAGTGCTACAGCTGTGTCCAGATAGGCAACGGACGATCAAAATGGTTTGAAACAAAGAGAGGTGTCCAACAAGGAAGTGCTTTGTCACCACTCCTGTTCGTAATAGTAATGGACAAGGTCATTAAATCTATCAAGAAAATGGACAGTGAACCAAACACCCTGGTATTTGCTGATGTGCTTTTATGGGGAGAGATAGCAGCTGAAGTTCAGAAGAAACTTAACGAATGGAACAACACATTCAAAATTTTTGGACTGAAGATGAGCAAAACAAAGACAGTGGAAATGACCATCAACAGGGAAAGAACAAGCTCATATTCTGCAAGGAGCAAAAATCGAATCAGCTTCCCACTTCAAGTACCTCGGAAGCTCAATCTCGAAAGACAACACTGTTAGGCAGGAAATACTAACTTCTACAGTCAAGTGAGAAATCGTCTCTGGGACTGCAAAATACCACAAAAAGCGAAAACAATCATGTACCACACTTACTTCGTACCAATCCTCTCATACGGTTTAGAGACATGAAACCTACTAAACAAAGACCTCAGCAGAATCCAAGCAACTGAAATGAGATTCATTAGAACCATGAACCAGACTACCAGAAAGGACAAGATCAGGAATGAAGTGAATAGGAAAGTAGCTGGTATTGAGGCTCCTATTACCAGTGTCATAAAGAAACGCAGACTTCAGTGGTATGGGTACATAATGAGAATGAACTGAGAAAGACCTGCCTGGAAATATTTTGACCTTAATCTCGTAGGAAGACGACCACAGGGTAGACCAAGAAAACATTGGATAGAGACTGTAAGATCAGATGTGGAGGAGAGAGGACACAAATGGGAGGATGTACTAGAACGGAAGATGTATGAAGACAGAAGAAAATGGCGAGCGCTTGTACACCACACCCGGGAAACTAGGTGGGAAATGATGATGATGATGATGATTATTATTATTATTATTATTATTATTATTATTATTATTATTATTATTATTATTATTATTATTATTATTATTATTATTATTATTATTATTATTATTATTATTTTGGTCTTTCCAAAGGCGATTTTCAGACCTATCTTCTCTGCTTGCTTCAGCAGTTCAATGGACTGCTCCTTGGCTTCCTCCCACATCTCGGCTAGTAAGGCCATGTCATCTGTGAAAGGTAAACATTTGATCTTGATACCCTTTTTTACTGATCTCAATCGAATTCCACCACTGGTTGTCTTATCCCATTCTCTGACTACCTTCTCCAAGGCGCAATTGAACAGTATGGGGGACAGTCCGTCACCCTGTCGGGCACCAGTTTTTGATCTCAAAAGGAGCTGACAATTCTCCCATGAATTTGACTTTGGAAAATGTATTAGTGAGAGTTTCCCTAATGAGGTTTGTTGTTTTGTTGTCTAGACCAAATTCTTTCAGTACAGAAAGGAAATTATCCCGGTCTAGTGATTCAAATAAAGGTGATGACATATGTTTTTGCTCCAGATTTCTGGTATGCTATGAGATTTTTAAGGTTCAAGATTTGTTCCGGACAGGATCTCCCCTTTCTGAATCCTGCTTGATATTCTCCCAATTGATGATCTAACTGTGGTTCTGTTCTATTAAGTGAGAGGCCTTTGAGAATATCTTATATGTAATATCCAGAAGTGATATGCCTCTATAATTGTTGGGGCTCATTTTATCCCCATTCTTATGGATTGGGTGGGTAAGGGCCATTGTCCATTCTTCTGGAATACCTTCTTTGACCCAGATATCTTCACAAACTTTTTGTAGGGATTCTATTGCTTCCTTGTTGGCATTCATCCAAAGTTCGGCTGTGATCTGGTTTTCTCTCAATGCTTTGTTGTTTTTAAAGCTCAAAATAATCTTTTTCAGTTCCTCGAAGGTTGGCGGCTGTGAGTCGGGATTGGTATTTGTAGGGATGTTAGATGTCATTTTACGACTGGTGTTTCACAGTTGAGAGATTTTCAAAGTAGTCTGTTAGTATACTGCAGTTGTCAGTGTTGTTATGTGCTATACTTCCGTTCTTGTCCTGTAACTGTACAGTCGGTGGCTTGTACTTCGTTGTTCTCTGTTTAAAGATTTTGTAGAAACTTCTTGTCTTGTTTCTAGTAAAGTCCTCATCTATTTGAATAGCATCTGGTTTTATCAGCCTTTTTAATTTTTTGATATTTTTATCGACCATCTTTCTGATATTCAAGAATTTTTGTCTATTGCTTTCAGTTTGTTGCGATTGCCATTTGTTTAATATTAAAACTTCATATTTGGTCCGTATTGAATGGAGATTAACATACAATAAAGAGGAGTGCAATTGATCCACCTTTTTCAGTACAAAGTATGTTGCTAATTCAAAATCACAACTATATTTATTTGGTACCGGTTTCGATGTCTTGGACACCATCATCAGCCAAAATAGGACAAATGAACAAAGATATACACATGTTGAAGAACAAACTACCCAGCCCCGTGGGGTGGGGGTAGCATGCCTGCCTCTTACCCGGAGGCTCCGGGTTCGATTTCCGGACAAGTCAGAGATTTTTACCTCGATCTGAGGGCTGGTTCGAGATCCACTCAGCCTACGTGATTAGAATCGAGGAGCTATCTGACGGTGAGATAGCGGGCCCGGTCTCAAAAGCCAAGAATAACGGCCGAGTGGATTTGTCGTGTTGACCACACCACACCTCGCAATCTGCAGGCCTTCAGACTGAGCAGCGGTCGCTTGGTAGGCCAAGGCCCTTCAAGGGCTGTAGTGCCATGGGGTTTTAAGTACAAACTATGGACCCTTAATAATGATATAATTCCTAAAGTATTTACAAGTTAAAAACTTGCTGGTCAAGTTGTAAAACAAAGGTGAAAAATATTAACAGTATTTGATCACTTTTTAAAGTTTTGAGTTTTAAGTGTGGCGTTGTTGACCATGGAAATAGTTTTGAATGTTGTCTTCTAAAAACTGACTTAAAATATTGCTCGTCTGTAGATTTTGAATGTTGTCATCTAAAATTTGACGTAAAATGTTGATCCTCTGTAGAACGTTGACAATAAGATAAAAGATGTAAACTTAGTACCGTAGTGACTTGTAGCATCAGTTTCCATAAGGTGAAACACTAGCCATGCGTCTTGGTAGGTGTGCTATTTACCAACTGATGAGCCCAACTTAGCACACTGGGGCGAAACGTTGGCAACCAGGAATGAGTAAGCTGGAATATTTATAATGTTCAATAACAGACCAACTATATTGGTATTGTAAATTTACTCATTCAGGACAAATATTTCAGGTTACCTATGGGAATCAACATCTATATCATTCGAAGGTGATGTCGGAGTCGATTAGTAATACCCGTCGACTCCTGTTCTCTAAAACAAAATTCAAAATGAAAGAGGGTAACATGTCTTTGTAATAAATGCATAAATAACGGGGCTGATAGCAGTTGTTACCTCGTTAGAAATAAACGCTGAAGTAACCGATTGTTTAATTTTAATGTTATACTAGCTGATGTACCCGTGCTTCGCTACGGAATTCTACATTGTATGCAGAATTCTAGGTTAAGTAGTGTACACGTTTGAGCAAGATTGTATTAAACTGCATAGCTCTTAACATTACCCTAGAAACACGACAGAGAAGTCACCAAACGTCTCTTCTCATATGAAGACAGGCTTAGGGAATATTCATTGTAATGGTAGGCCCGCATGCCTACCATCAGTCACAATCAAGCTGGGGAGTGTTATAATGGCAGACACTCAATCTCCACCTACCTCCTTACATCCTCAGAAAGACTGTCTTAGTAATTTTTCCAACTGAAATGAATATAGGTCATTACAATGACATCAGTGGGAATGATGTCCGGCTCCATGGCTAAATGGTTAGCGTGCTGGCCTTTGGTCACAGGGGTCCCGGGTTCAATTCCCGGCAGGGTCAGGAATTTTAACCATCATTAATTAATTTCGCTGTGTCGTCTTCATCATCATTTCATCCTCATCACGATGCGCAGGTCGCCTACAGGTGTCAAATCAAAAGACCTGCACCTCGCGAGCCGAACATGTCTTCCGACACTCCCGGCACTACAAGTCATACGCCATTTCATTTCAGTATGAATGACAGGATCGAAAGAAATGTTTTCGTATTAAATACTCGATCAAATGAAAACCACACATTTTCTCACTTTTAACAAATAGTACTACGCTTCCGATCTAACAGCCCAAATTTTCAGAGCTGGAAGGACCAAGCCGCAGACAGCCGTGATCCGTGAACACTCTTCGTCTTTTTCGGCGCGGGGGGGGGGGGTCAAATAGTGGAGAGTCCCAGGGCAATATGTGTCCTAGGAATACCCGATGAATCAGACAATCTCAATTCACTACACTGGTGGCGGAAAGAACTATCTGACTTGGAGGTAAATTCTTCTTTCAAGCCTGAGGAGAAAGCCCCTCTTCACTGCTAATTTGTAATAAATTGAATGTAGATTTAATAAAAGTGAAGAAGCTTTTCTTAAAAAATGGCTCTTTTCAGGGTTGAATTTTGAATTGTTTAGTGATTTGTGGTGCTATAATTTGGAATAGGCCTAAATTATAATTCTAGACCAGGTCATACTACTACTACTACTACTACTACTACTACTACTACTACTACTACTACTACTACTACTACTACTACAGGCCAGACTACTCAAACGTTAAGATTGAAAGATGGGAGTCGTTAACTGCGACCTTCGGAATGCTAAAGAAGAAAGTTTACTAAGTCCCCAACTATTTCCCGCCAATATTCAGTTAGGCTGTTATACTCAGTACACAGCAGTAATCCCATCTATCAGAGTTGAGTGGCAGCATAAGACAACATCACAACGAACAATGGTCAATATAATGATATTGTTGATGAATGTTATGCGCTTTTGATATTGTAGGCCTTCGCATTTAGTTTTCTTCCAACTCTGAAATACCACTCTTATCATAGTCGGTACAGTAAAACTGAATAAAACATAAATGATCGGAAATTGTATTCTCTCTAACTTTTGTTATGCAGTACTTTTCGATAGGACCAATAACATACTGTAGGTATTTAAAAATTAAATTTTAGGTGCCTTCCCCTAAACTACAATTTCATCCAGGATGAATAAAATTTGTTTATAGCTTAGACTGTAGTTTGTTATTCCCCGACTCTGTGTACCGATTTTCATTATATTCTGTTCACCCATTTTCTCCTGGCTCGCGTTGATATGGACTTAACTGAAAAAATACAAATTCATGAATATCTCTCTTATCATAACCGGTAGGGTAAAAATGTATAAAACATAAATGATCGGAAATTTAATTCTATATAACTTTAGTTATGTAATATTTGTCGACAGGACCACTAATAATATAAATATTTGAAAATTAAATTCCAGGCCTTCCCCTAAGCTACCAATTCACTCAGCGTGAATAAAATGATTTATAGCCTATATTGTAGTGGTTCATCCCCCGACTTTACACACCGATTTTCATTAAATTACCTTCAGCCGTTTTCTTGTACATACAGACAGACAGACAGACAGACAGAAATTACGGAAAAGTAAAAAGTGCATTTCCTTGTTACTGTGGACATGACCAATACAGAAATACCATTTTTTTTCAAATTCTGAGCAATGTGCAGACAAAACTCTTTTATATGCATAGATACTGAAATTAAGTAACAATAGATACACCTCAAGATATGGCAGAGTACTATATCCTTACTGGGCTTGACTAGGAGACCCAAGTATAATAATGCATCAGTGTAAACTGACGAACAACATTGGATGAGATAATATCGAAAAGCGGCCCGAATCTCCAACACGAGCTTCGAACCGCCCTCCTTCTACTTTCTGGGCGAGCGTCGGCGTACTCGAGCATTCGTCACACGTTTCTTTCTGTCTACAATGGCACATACACAGTATTGAACACAGGATTTTCCCGTATGGAGGCAAATTACTCTAGTCAAGAGGGACACCCACTAACACAATGAGTAGGGTGACTCATAAGACTTGAGAAACCCTTACTCCGAATAGCGGAAATATCCCTGTTGATGCTATTCTACCACTGAATTTTCCTGCTTTGAATTTGATACCACTAATTGACTGATATCGGGTTGTAATTTTATAACACCAATACAAATGGTCCGCTATTGGACATTATAAATTTCACCGTAATTTTATGCCGGGCATTGTTCTAGCCAACTCCTGCTATTTATTTATTCAAATTTTCTAACAGCCTACTTAATTATACACAGAAACTGAGACCTTTGCTTAGGCTCGATTGGCTGTTGTACAAATTCCTAATACACAGTGCACAGTATGCCCTCCCCGGATTATAATGTTTACGATCGTGACAGACACAAACTTTGTCTTTTGTTAGCTGTCAAGAGGGTGGCCAGCGTGGGCTGGGCCCTGCCTTATAGTGTCAACTCGCTGGCCCTTGGGGTTGGGAGGCTCCTTCATACTGAATTATGGAAATCAGCGCCGTTAATAACTGGAGTTCAAGGCATTTAAAGGGTGCGTATTACAGACTTCAAGTCCTCTTTCACTCGAGCCAAGTGCAATCGCAATTCGATCGGCAGTTTTTAGATAATCAAGCTCCCGCCTTTAATTAGGACAGTACTGTCCCTTTGTGGGTGGAGTTAACTTTGGGCGCAATACTCGACTTGGGTGACGCAGTATATTCATACGTATTAGCAATACATTACAGCTGGACATCTGGTGACCTCAATTTGCCCCGTCATAATAATTAATAATTTCATGTGGCTATTTCTAGCTGAGTGCAGCCCTTGTAAGGCAGACCCTCCGATGAGGGTGGGCGGCATCTGCCATGTGTAGGGAACTGCGTGTTATTGTGGTGGATGATAGTGTTGTGTGGTGTGTGAGTTGCAGGGATGTTGGGGACAGCACAAACACCCAGCCCCTGAGCCATTGGAATTAACCAATGAAGGTTAAAATCCTTAACCCGGCCAGGAATCAAACCATTCAGCCAACGAGTCAGACAATTTGCCCCGTGAATAAAGTATTCCATATTTTCAGTCTGGGATACACAGAAAATTCAGCTCTATTCATTGATGTGCCCTATATGTTTTTCCTATGTCTGGATCAGAATATCACATAATATTGCACACCAAAATTTGACGTTGGCACTCGTGAAACATGCAGGAAAAACAGGAAGCTTCTTCTGTTAGTGTGGAGCCCTGTAAATAGGCCATACCTCTGGGCGTATTAGACTGTTCGTTGCATCGCATCTTATTCCCAACTCTGTCTTACAATAGAGAGCGCTTTTATCGTGGAGGCTGGTTTCCCCTCACCTTTGCATTGTCTGCCGGGCTATCTTTCGTGGGTCTGGTTCTAACTACACGCCGATCAGGCCCCTGGGATGTTCTTTTTACCCAAAAAGCTGCAAATAATGCGATTTATGAAATGATTTTAATGGGATGGAAAGATGCAGATATTGACAGTGAGCTGTACAGGGCACTGTATGGTTTCAGTACATCACTGATTCCGAGGATAGTTTATATTTTCCCATGTCTAGTTAAATTTTGGAAAGGCTGTAAATTTGTTGCAAGGAGGTTTTCATGATACATATATGGTTAGGTTAAGTGATGCTGTTTGAAGAAAAAAACTGGAATGATTGCCACAGAAGCCTCTGGACTCATACTGTAATCTTTTTGGAATTAAATTAAACTTACATTTTCATGGCTTTTGGATTTCAAAAAATAACAAACGAGTAAGCTGTAGTGTGGATGTAATCCGTGAAAATGCAAGTTTAGAACAAACTGATTGCTGTTTCATACTCATTTTAATGTGTATGGGGTTTCTCGCAACTTTTATGAAAAACCGGATATAATGACAATTCATTATAGTGAGTAAATTTTTTGCCGTTATGAATTCTCGCTATAATGGATTTCTACTGAATATCTTGTTTTGTAAGTCTTTGAAAGCTTTGGCACTTTTCTTAACATAATATTTCTGTGTTTAGTTCACACGTGGGATTATAGAAACTTTGTGGTGCAGAGGTCAAAAGTGCCTGCAGAAGAAGAATATGCTTATTCTACGTTGAAAATTACAACAAATTTCTCCAATTATTCATCATGGCATTATCGTAGTCGTCTTTTACCAGTTGTCTATCCAGACCCTCATAACAAGCGGCCTATCAGAGAAGACAAGCACAAAGAAGGTAAAGTATTGTGTGTGTCTATTATTTTGTTATGAGTAAAATTAAAATTATGGATTCTGATGAGATGATGTATAGAATAAGCAATGCTGACGATATTTTATCAAGTCATGTCTTGTTCTATGTATGCAGAGAGCATAAGAAATAATCACTTTGCAGGCAATGAGTAATCAGTGTTGCAGTATTCCTTTTTTTTGGGTGTACTTTAAGTACAAGGGCTGTTCAAAAAATAACTGAACTTTGAAAAATAATTATTTAGGGTTTGTACCTGTTGCCTAATTATCTTTGTCTCCTTTGATGTACTCCATTCCCCTGTTAATACAGTGTTCTCAACACTGTTTCTACTTATGGAAGCTGTCCTGTTAGGTATTTTGGAGTGTCATGTACAGTTCCACCTGTGATTTCAGCACTCTGAACAGGGATTTCAGTGTTACCTTGTAGCATTTAATATAGCTGGATCACAAGAAATTTTCACATGTATACAGAGTAATATTTAGAATTTTTCCAATGTACTGTGTGGTGTATGGCCTTGCACACAGACTTGCATTTTTACATAGAAAAAATTATATCTTGTAATAAATTTTGTGCAGCTCTTGAGTCGTGTTGATTTTCTAAAATGTTAATCAATCAATCAATCAATCAATCAATCAATCAATCAGTCAATCAATCAATCATCTATGATCTCACATCTTGTTCAGGGAAGAGTGGTATCAAGATTGTATTGGTCTAGTACAGGGATGGCGAACCTATGCCACGCGTGTCACTTGGTAACACGCGAACACGATTTTGGTGGCACACCACATGCACATAATAACGTTTTTATGTACGTCTTGTACTATAGACTAAACATATCTCGTGCATGGTATAGTTACAGTGTTTCAGGTTTAAGAAATATATACCAAAATTCTAAATTCTAGTTCCATTCAGACGTGCATTTTGGCAACACTTCAACACTGATAGGTCCAGAAGTCAAGTGACATAAATGTCAGAGGCGTCCGACGAACCATTCGCTCACTCACATCAGCCAATTAGCGAAGTTTGGCTCATGTGTGATTGTCAGCATCACGTAATTATTCGTAGTGTGTAACTGTTAATTGTTTCGAATTTTGTTGCCAAGAGATTATCTCAACTTCGAGATTTGGAGAAACTATCACACTTTATTTCAAAACCTTATATTGCACAAATGAGTGCTATTAAGGCCATTTTTTTGCATGGTTATATATTGACAGTTTAGAAATGGAGTTGACTGAATTTCAATAAAGCAGTACAGTACATCGGTAAGCAAATTCCTACAACTGGGTGAAGAATTGGTGAAAATCGGGTGTGCTTTTGATGATGAATATTCTTTCCAGAAGCCAGAGAACTTAATACATGAACAGCGGAACAGCCTCCCAGAGATGTTTTCGGCCATGAAGAAAGTTGCTACAGCGTTTGTTACTTTGTTTGGTTCATCATACGCCTGCGAACAGCTATTTTATGCAATGAACATGTGAAGTCAATTGTTAGAAACCGTCTTAGTTCAGACCTAAGAACTTCTGGTGTGTTATCGAAGACAACAAGTTAAGACCCTAACATAAATGACATGGCTACTAAGATTCAGCAACAAGTTTCACACTAAAGTTGAGAACGACATTTCATTTAAAGTCCTTCGGCAATATTAGTATTTTTGATTTCTATGTCCAATAATACTCAATGACAAAGTGTGTTACAATGGGCGCTTATTATATTTAAAGAAAAATAATGTTAGGTATTCTTAAAACTTACATATTAAAATGTATTTTTGCGGTATTGGCAAAATACTACCACGGAACATGCAATGAAATGTATTATTTTACGGTATATGTGTAATTACATATTATCAAACATAATTTGGAATTAGGGATGGAAGTCGGTGGTGGATTGTGTGGGTGGGTGATTGTAGCCATTCCATAAGAAAACAACAAATGGCACAGTATATAGTTGAGAAAAATAAATCAGATATAAAATGGCACACTAGTTGGGAAAGGTTCGCCATCCTTGGTCTAGTAAGTTGCTAGCCAGGCTGAGTGGCTCAAATGGTTGAGGCGCTGGCCTCTGACACCAACTTGGCAGGTCCGATCCTGGCTAAGTCCGGTGGTATTTGAACGTGCTCAAATACGTCAGTCTCGTGTCGGTAGATTTACTGACACATAAAAGAACTCCTGCGGGACAAAATTCCGGCACCAAGATCTCTCCGAAAACTGTCAAAAACAAGTTAGTGGGATGTAAAAACATTATTATTATTATTATTATTATTATTATTATTATTATTATTATTATTATTATTATTATTATTTTGCTAGTTGGGCTGAGTGGCTCAGAAGGCGCTGGCCTTCTGACCCCAACTTGGCAGGTTTGATCATGGTTCAGTCTGGTGGTATTTGAAGGTGCTCAAGTACGTCGGCCTTGTGTCGGTAGATTTACTGGCACGTAAAAGAAATCCTGTGGGACAAAATTTCAGCACCTCATAGCAGATAATATGCTTCGTGTCATATTCTTTCCATGTTCAGTTTTTTATATTCCTATGTGTTATGTGTTTAGTTTCATATTTTGATATCTTTAATGAAAGCAGACATATATTAGTTAATGGGTAGAAATACTCGGTCGCCACTGCAAGCTGTCCGTGATTTAAAACTTTCTGAAAATTATTAGTTTACTGTATGTACATTTGGAGGTAGTATGTGTAGGTCTATGCTAAAGAACATATTTTGTAAATGTAATGAGTCATTTGTCACAGTCAGCAAATTTGTATTGAAATCTCCAAGTATAATTATATTTTTGTAGAACGGATTTAAATTGGCCTAGCAAAGTTCAAGGTCAGATAGGTGTCTTACTTCTGGGGCTTTATAAACAACGCCGATCAGTACATTTTGTTTGTTTGTTTGTTTGCCAAAACTTCTACAAACATAAATTCTGGTTGTTAGGGAATTGTCAGGTCTGAAGTAGCTGATATTTAACTTTTAAGATCATGTCTGTCTGTTAGGTCATCAGCTCAAAGGCTGGTTGGATCCTCAAATAGCACCACCAAAGGTTATGCGGTTATAAGGAAACCGCAAAAACCAATGGCAGCACCAAAATGAGGCGTACTGGACAAGACGAGGAGTGAGGTAGTTTGCCGTTGCTTTCCTCACTGGGTCAGAAAGTGCTATTGCAGCACGACTGACTGTATGAGCAACACCTTTCATAACACTAAGATGCACTAGTCGTGCTCTGAATGCCATTACTCACTACCACCCATACCCCAGCAGCTCCATATTGTCACAGCCATGGATGTTGACTGGGACTTCGGTGAAAGCTACACTTTACTCTGGAACGGGAAATAGCACACCCTCCTGCAATACTTTTTCTACGATCTAGATGATGTAAAGTCATGTTATTTAAATCAAGGCCTGAATTTAGTGAGGGTTGCACATATGCAGTGCAAGGTGTTACTACTATGAAAGAGGGATTGTATTTTGTCAGTGTGAGCCATTAATGACAGCGCGTTAATATGGCAACATTGTAGGGCTCACAGATAGCTTGCAAGACTTTCCCTGAGAATGTCCCCTGTTATCGCTGGTGAAGGGTAGGGGGAGAGGGGCAGCTGGGAAGGAGTGGGGCCGGGTTACTGACATGAAGGTCCCTGCACTCGTTAGAAACAACCCTTGTATTATGACTAGCCGTAGTCTAGAAAATACTTCTGCCTACTCACTTTATTTTTTCTGCAAGTACTTCCAGGGTCACAATCACTTTCACTCACATACATACACACACATTTACATATTCAAGGAATGTTTCCCATATCGATCAACAAGTGCTGGTTCATATGCATTTGGTGCATTAATTTTGAGCATTCCATCAAGTACTCCACAAACTAAAGGAGTACCGACAAGTTCAGTGGATGTGGCAAATATTTCATCGTAGTCAGCAGACCAACATACAACATTCTGAAGAAGGGTGTATCCATTGCAGTTATAACTATGCAGACTTTGATGCAAGTGTAATGGACTATAATAACTTGTAAACAATTTTCTAAACCTATGGATAAATAGTTAATATATCAAGCTTGATTAGTAGGTGTTGTTGTTATTATTATTATTATTATTATTATTATTATTATTATTATTATTATTATTATTATTATTATTATTATTATTATTATTATCATCATCATTATTACTATTATTAAAAACTAATAATAATCTAATACCTCCTCTGCGAACCATGTGACCTTGCCGCGGTGGGGAGGCTTGCGTGTCCCAATGATGCAGATAGCCGAGCCGCAGGTGCAACCATATCGGATGGGTATCTGTTGAGAGACCAGACTAATGAATGGTTCATCGAAAGAGGGGTAGCAGCCTTTCGGTAGTTGCAAGGGCGGCAGTCTGATGATTGACTGATACGGCCTTGTAATAATACTCAACATGGCTTAGCTGTGTTGATACTGCTACACGACTGAAAGCAACGGGAAACTACAGCCGTAACTACCTCCTGAGGACATGCAGCTCTCTCTGTATGAATGATGTACTGATGATGGCTTCCTCCCGGGTAAAATATTCTGGAGGTAAACTAGTTCCCCATTCGGATCTCCGGGTGGGGACTACACGAGAGGGGGCGATCATCAGGAAGATGGATACTGACATTCTGCGAGTCGGAACGTGGAATTTTAGAAGTTTGAATCGTTGTGGTAGGTTAGAGAATCTGAAAAGGGAGATGGATAGGCTAAAGTTAGATGTAGCTGGTATAAGTGAAGTACGTTGGCAGGAAGAACAGGATTTTTGGTCAGGTGACTACCGAATTATCAACACAAAATCAAACAGGGGAAATGCAGGAGTTGGTTTAATAATGAATAAGAAAATAGGGCAGCGGGTAAACTACTGCGACCAGCATAGTGAAATAATTATTGTCGTCAAGATAGACACCAAACCAATGCCCACCACAATAGTGCAGGTCTATATGCCTACTAGTTTAGCGGATGATGAAGAAATCGAAAGAATATATGAGGAGATAGAAGATTTAATACAATATGTAAAAGGTGACGAGAATCTAATTGTGATGGGAGACTGGAATGCAGTGGTAGGCCAAGGAAGAGAAGGTAGTACAGTAGGAGAATTTGGATTGGGACAAAGGAACGAAAGAGGAAGTCAGCTGGTTGGCACTGATCATAATTTAGTCCTTGCCAATACTTGGTTCAAACACCACAAACGACGGCTGTATACGTGGACGAGACCTGGAGATACTGGAAGGTATCAAATAGACTTCATTATGATTAGGCAGAGATTCAGAAACCAGGTGTTGGATTGCAAAACTTTCCAAGGAGCAGACGTGGACTCTGACCACAACTTGTTGGTCATGAAATGCCATCTGAAGTTGAAGAAATTGAAGAAAGGAAAGAATGCAAAAAGATGGGATCTAGACAAGTTGAAAGAAAAGAGTGTGAGGGATTGTTTCAAGGAACATGTTGCACAAGGACTAAATGAAAAGGCTGAAGGAAACACTATAGAGGAAGAGTGGAAAGTCATGAAAAATGAAGTCAGTAGGGCTGCTGAAGAAATGTTAGGAAGGAAGAAAAGATCAACTAAGAATCAGTGGGTAACTCAGGAGATACTAGACCTGATTGATGAACGACGAAAATACAAGAATGCTAGAAATGAAGAGGGCAGAAAAGAATACTGGTGATTAAAGAATCAAGTGGATAGAAAGTGCAAAGTAGCTAAGGAAGAATGGCTGAAAGAGAAGTGCAAGGATGTGGAAAGCTGTATGGTCCTGGGAAAGGTAGATGCTGTATACAGGAAAATCAATGAAACCTTTGGAGAAAGGAAATCTAGGTGTATGAATATTAAGAGCTCAGATGGAAAGCCACTCCTAGGGAAAGAAGACAAAGCAGAAAGATGGCAGGAGCATATCCAACAGTTGTATGAAGGTAAAGATGTAGATAATTTGGTTCTGGAACATGAAGAGGCTGTTGATGCTGATGAAATGGGACACCCAATTTTGAGGTCAGAGTTTGACAGATCTGTGAGTGACCTCAATAGGAACAAGGCGCCTGGAATTGATGACATTCCCTATGAATTACTGACTGCCTTAGGAGAAACCAGCATGGCAAAGTTATTTTATTTAGTGTGCAAGATGTATGAGACAGGAGAAGTCCCATCCAATTTTCGGCAGAATGTTGTTATACTTATTCCCAAGAAAGCCGGTGCTGACAGGTGTGAAAACTACCGCACCATTAGTTTAGTATCTCATGCCTGTAAAATTTGAACACGTATTATTTACAGAAGAATGGAAAAACAAGTGGAAGCTGAGTTGGGAGAAGATCAGTTTGGCTTCAGAAGAAATGTAGGAACACGTGAAGCAATCCTGACTTTACGTCTGATCTTAGAGGATCGAATCAAGGAGGACAAGCCCACATACATAGCATTCGTAGATCTAGAAAAGGCATTCGATAATGTTGATTGGACCAAGCTATTTATGATTCTGAAGATGATAGGGATCAGATACCGAGAACGAAGAATTATCTACAATCTGTATAAAAATCAGTCTGCAGTGATAAGAATCGAGGGCTTTGAAAATGAAGCAGCAATCCAGAAAGGAGTGAGGCAAGGCTGCAGTTTGTCTCCTCTCCTTTTCAGTGTTTATATAGAACAGGCAGTAAAGGAAATCAAAGAGAAATTTGGAAAAGGAATCACAGTCCAAGGAGAGGAAATCAAAACCTTGAGATTTGCCGATGATATTTTATCTGAGACTGCAGAAGATCTCGAAGTTGCTGAATGGTATGGATTTAGTCTTGGGTAAGGAGTACAAGATGAAAATAAATAAGTCCAAAACAAAAGTAATGGAGTGCAGTCAAACAAAGGCAGGTGATGTAGGAAATATTAGATTAGGAAATGAAGTCTTAAAGGAAGTAGATGAATATTGTTATTTGGGTAGTAAAATAACTAACGATGGCAGAAGTAAGGAGGACATAAAATGCAGACTAGCACAAGCAGGGAAGAGCTTTCTTAAGAAAAGAAATTTGCTCACTTCAAACATTGATATCGGAATTAGAAAGATGTTTTTGAAGACTTTCGTGTGGAGCGTGGCATTGTATGGAAGTGAAACATGGATGATAACTAGCTCAGAAAGAAAGAGAATAGAAGCTTTTGAAATGTGGTGTTACAGAAGAATGCTGAAGGTGAGATGGATAAATCGAATCACAAATGAACGGATACTGGATCGAATTGGTGAAAGGAGATCGATTTGGCTAAATTTCATCAAGGGTTATGAATTTCATGTTGTTGGTCCGTATTGAACTGAGAATAACATATGAATAGTAACACAGTAAAGGTTTCCACCTATTCAATACTAATATGTATTTACAATATTATAAATTACATGGAACTAGTTTCGACCCACCTAGGGGTCATCATCAGCCATATTAAAGCATACATAAGTTTTGTCGAATCCTAAAACATGTTATTTTTAACTGTAATAATCTTATGGATTTATAATTTATGAAGTGAAGTGTGGTAATGAGATGAGAAATGTTAGTATGGTACAGGTGAGTAGTAATTAATAATAATATGAGGAATATATGTACTTTGTACTATGTACTGTACTTTGTTCCAAACTTCTTTGTATATATATTCCTCATATTATTATTAATTACTACTCACCTGTACCATACTAACATTTCTCATCTCGTTACCACACTTCACTTTATAAATTATAAATCCATAAGATTATTACAGTTAAAAATAATATGTTTTAGGATTCGACAAAACTTATGTAGATTCACAATGAAGTATTTATTTATTTTCCACCTAGTCGATACAATGATTGCCTAAGGCAATTTTTATTGGTCAAAAGTGGTACATGTTTCGTATATTATCAACATCTTCAGCCACATAACACAGTTTAGATGAAAAATATAAAATTGACAAAGTAATGCTTTAGAGGAAGTGTCCTTGAAATTAACATAAGATTGACAAGATTAAAACAAACAAATAACTCAAGAGAAAATATATAAATTATTTCTACAATAGAAAGCAGTCGTCAAGGAAACACTTGTACAATATTCCATAGAGAAATTGTCCTAATAAATATTCTTTTCTTAATAATCCATGAAAAAAGATCAATTTATAAATTAAAAATTATACATTTTATAAGTAATTATCGAAATGAAGAAATCCTGATATCACAGTGCGGCTCTTATTATTAATGTAGATGAAAATATAACTAATTCCTAGTTGTCAAATCTTATTAAGCCTGCTTTCCTTTGGAACAGTAACTCCTGTCATTCTTTCACAGTTTTGCGCCGGGTGTAATATTGATGATGCGTTCTTCCTTGTTCTTGCACCTGCTTTCTATTGTAGAAATAATTTATATATTTTCTCTTGAGTTATTTGTTTGTTTTAATCTTGTCAATCTTATGTTAATTTCAAGGACACTTCCTCTAAAGCATTACTTTGTCAATTTTATATTTTTCATCTAAACTGTGTTATGTGGCTGAAGATGTTGATAATATACGAAACATGTACCACTTTTGACCAATAAAAATTGCCTTAGGCAATCATTGTATCGACTAGGTGGAAAATAAATAAATACTTCATTGTGAATCTATTGAAGTGCGATACGGACCATGAAGCTGATTTTATGTAAAACTTATGTATGCTTTAATATGGCTGATGATGACCCCTAGGTGGGTCGAAACTAGTTCCATGTAATTTATAATATTGTAAATACATATTAGTATTGAATAGGTGGAAACCTTTACTGTGTTACTATTCATATGTTGGCTAAATTTAATGAGAAGAAGAGATAGAATGATAGGACACATCTTAAGACACCCAGGACTTGTTCAGTTGGTTTTTGAAGGAAGTTAAGGTGGTAAGAATGGTAGGGGTAGACCATGGTATGAATATGACAAGCAGATTAGAGCAGATGTAGGATGCAATAGTTACGTAGAAATGAAAAGGTTAGCACAGTATAGGGTGGCATGGAGAGCTGCATCAAACCAGTCTATGGACTGATGACTCAAACAACAACAACAACAACAACAATCTAATAATCCAATAATCTACTAATAACTTGGTGAACGAAATGGAATTTGATCGGGAGCTATCAATATTAATGGGGGTTATGGAAGAAGGAAAGTAGAACTGGCTGAGTCAGCAAAGAGGATGCAACTGGATGTACTAGGAGTAAGTGATATTCGGGTAAGGGGAGATAATGAGGAAGAGATAAAATATTATAAAGTGTACTTGATGGGTGTTAAAAAGGGAAGGGCAGAGTCCAGGGTAGGGCTAATTATCAGGAAAACCATTGCACGCGACATAGTTTCTGTTAGGCACGTAAATGAGTGAATGATGTGGGCAGATTTGGCAGTTGGAGGAATTAGGACGAGAATTGTCTCCATGTATTTACCATGTGAAGGTGCAGATGAGGATGAAATTGATAAGTTTTATGAAGCATTGAGTGACATCGTAGTCGGAGTCAACAGCAAGGATAGGATAGTGCTAATGGGCAATTTCAATGCGAGAGTTGGAAATAGAACTGAAGGATACAAAAAGGTTATTGGTAATGTGGGGAAGATATGGAAGCTAATGGCAATGGGAAGCATTTGTTGGACTTCTGTGCTAGTATGTGTTTAGCTGTTACGAATACATTCTTCAAGCATAAGGCTATTCACCACTACACATGGAAGGCTAGGGGTACGAAGTCCATAATAGACTATATCTTAACCGACTTCAAATTCAGGAAGTCTGTTAGGAATATATGGGTTTTTCAATGATACACACCACTATCTGATCTGTAGTGAACCAAGTAGGCCTAGGGTAGAGAAAGTGAAATCTGTCTGCAAACGAATAAGGGTAGAAAATCTCCAGGACGAGGAAATTAAACTGAAGCACATGGATGTGATTAGTGAGAAGTTTCAAACAGTGGACAGTAAGCAGGTTGAGGATATAGAAAGAGAATGGGTGGCATACAGGGACGCTGTAGTAGAAACAGAAAGGGAATGACTATAGGAACGACTGTGTGTTAAGATGGGAAAAAGCTAACATCTTGGTGGAATTATGAAGTGAGAGCAGCATGTAAATGTAAAAAGAAGGCTTATCAGAAATGGCTCCAAACAAGGGTCGATGCAGACAGGAAATTTACGTAGATGAAAGAAACAGAGCGAAACAAAGTTGTTGAATCCAATAAGAAGTTGTGGGAAGATTTTGGTACTAACCTGGAAAGGCTAGGTCAGGCAGCAGGGAAACCTTTCTGGACATTAATAAGGAATCTTAGGAAGGGAGGGAAAAAGGAAATTAACAGTGTTTTTGGTAATTCAGGTGAACTCATAACAGATCCCTGGGAATCACTTGACAGGTGGAGGGAATATTTTGGAAATCTTCTCAACGTAAAAGGAAATCTTCCTGATGGTGCCTCGAACAACCAAGTTCATGGGGAGGAAGAAAATGATGTTGGTGAAATTACGCTTGAGGAAGTGGTAAGGATGGTAAATAAACTCCATTGTCATAAAGCAGCAAGAATAGATGAAATTAGACCTGAAATGGTGAAGTATAGTGGGAAGGCAGGGATGAAATGGCTTCATAGAGTAGTAGGATTAGCATGGAGTGTTGGTAAGGTACCTTCAGATTGGACAAAAGCAGTAATTGCACCTATCTATAAGCAAGGGAACGGGAAGGATTGCAACAGCTATCGAGGTATCTTATTGATTAGTATACCAGGCAAAGTATTCACTGGTATTTTGGAAGGGAAGGGTGCAATCATTGGTTGAGAGGAAGGAACCAGTGTAGTTTCAGACCACAGAGGGGCTGTCAGGATCAGATTTTGAGTATGCGCCAGGTAATTGAAATATTTTACGAGAGGAATAGACAGCTGTGTTTGTTTCGTTGAACTAGAGAAAGCATATGACAGGGTACTGAGGGAAAAGATGTTTGGCATACTGGGGGAGTATGGAATTAAGGATAGATTATTAAAATCAATCAAAGGCATTTATGTTGATAATCGGGCTGTAGTGAGAATTGATGGTAGAATGAGTTCTTGGTTCAGGGTACGTACAGGGGTTAGACAAGGCTGTAATCTTTCACCTTTGCTGTTCGTAGTTTACATGGATCATCTGCTGAAAGGTATAAAGTGACAGGGAGGGATTCAGTTAGGTGGAAATGTAGTAAGCAGTCTGGCCTATGCTGGCGACTTGGTCTTAATGGAAGATTGTGCCATAAACCTGCAGTCTAATATCTTGGAACTTAAAAGTGCAATGGGTATGGCATGAAAATTAGCCTCTCGAAGACTAAATTGATGTCAGTAAGTAAGAAAGCCAACAGAATTGAATGCCAGATTGGTGATACAAAGCTGGAACAGGTAGATAATTTTAAGTATTTAGGTTGTGTGTTCTTCCAGGATGGTAATATAGTAAGTGAGATTGAATCAAGGTGTAGTAAAGCTAATGCAGTGAGTTCGCAGTTGCAATCAACAGTGTTCTGTAAGAAGGAAGTCAGCTCCGAGATGAAACTATCTTTACATCGGTCTGTTTTCAGGCGAACTTTGTCTTACGGGAGCGAAAGCTGGGTGGGCTCAGGATATCTTCTTCATAAGTTACAAGTGGCAGACATGAAAGTAGTAAGAATGATTGCTGGTACATACAGGTGGGAACAGTGGCAGGAGGGTACTCGGGATGAGGAGATAAAGGCTAAGTTAGGATTGAACTCAATGGATAAAGCTGTACGCATAAACCAGTTTCAGTGCTGGGGTTATGTGAGATGAATGGAGGAGGATAGGTTACCTAGGAGAATAATGGACTCTGTTATGGAGGGTAAGAGGAGTAGAGGGAGACCAAGACAACGATGGTTAGACTCTGTTTCTAATAATTTAAGGATAAGAGGTATATAACAAAGTGAGATCGCAGCACTAGTTGCAAACAGAGGATTGTGGCGACGTTTAGTAAATTCACAGAGGGTTACAGACTGAACGCTGAAAGGCATAACGGTCTGTAATCATAATGTATGTATGTAATGTATTATTATTATTATTATTATTATTATTATTATTATTATTATTATTATTATTATTATTATTATTATTATTATTATTATTTACATAGTTATGTACAGACTTCATTTGGTATAAATCGTGGTCATATACGTTATTATTTGTGTGTTGTATGATCTGTCTTGTGTAACAAAACATGTGAAGTTATGTCACAACACGTCTGCTGTGTGTATATTAATATGACTTTATTTAATGTAAGAACACTTAATTAATAGTATATAATTTATTATTACCTGTAAATATGATGTATAAATCCAATTTAATGTTGTGCAACACAGGGTAATTGTCCAGAACAACGCATTTTTGTCACTAGACGTTTATAGAATGCTCGATCCATTTGTACTTAGGTTGTTGGAGACTCAAGGAGATTCGAGAAAAACATGTTGAGTCATACTTTTTTAGAAGCCTGGCCAAGCAATGTATATAAAGGGGCAGTCTTGGGAGACGGTGTAGAGTTGTTAGCGAGAGTTGCTAGTGGAAGTCGTGTTGTGATTTTGTTGTGTTGGTAATTGGTTGACATGTTAATGTGTCAGTTTTCTTCTTCTTCTTCTTCTTCTTTGTAGCAGTGTTTTGTTCAAGTTGGCAGTTTATTAGAGAGAGAGAGAATGTGTGTGCAATTTGCAAATAAAACCGTGTACACAATTGACAGCATTTCGTGTGTGCGTCTTTGTAGTTACGATAATTGTCATACTTGAAATACCATGCATATCACAAAGAATGATACTGTGTATCACTACCAGCCCATGGAGTGCAGTCTGAAGCTGCTGTATTGAGGTTAATGCTTCATTCCTTGCAGTGGGACATTCTACTACCAATCCTTTCAAGCAAATACTCAAAAGTTCTGTAATCTAACTTAAATCTCTCATTGTATTCATATGTTTGTTACATACCATTACAGGCTGTTTTTGGTCTAAACTTTATTGGACAGTGAATATCTACACTCTTTCCTCATCACTATTTGAAACAGAGTTGACCATTTCACTGATCTTCACACTTTTATGCCAAAATATTAAAGACCACTGACTTTAGTCTCACTAATAATATGGATTATGAGTCAAAATACACTGTGGAAATAATCCCAATAATATGAGTAACTTTTATTAGTCATGTTGTATATGAAACAATTTACTAATATTATTAGGAATATGTACTAATAATTTTGACTCGCAAACTAATTAGTAATATTATTAGCTAATAATTCTATGAAACATAATACTAATTATATTAGTTAATATTATTTATTGGTTTCTTACTAATAATATTAGAGAATAAGGTTTTATGAAACAGAGTCCTGGTACCAAGATAATTAAATAACCCACTACCTAACATGTTATTTCTCTTTCCAGAGTTGGAGTTGGTACAGAATGCTGCATTTACAGATCCCAATGATCAGAGTGCTTGGTTTTACCAGCGGTGGCTTCTGGGTCGTGCTTACCAGCCCCTTGCGCTATCACAGGCGTTTGTGTCTCGTCGTTTAATTTGTGTGGCTCTTAATCAAAGTGTTCGCCTTGGTGGGGATGATAAAGCAAGTCCTCAGTTAGAACTGCAAGTGGCAAACCAGCCAGTGACTGGCACCTGGGTGGCAGGTAATGGCCAACTAAACTCACGTGTATGGGTATCCTTTGAAAGAAACTGTTATGTTTTGGGAAATATGCCACTATATATGCAAGCCAATCATCTATCTAAAAAGTATTTACATCTTACCTTAGGCTACTTGTCTGAGCCTACTCTACCTGCTGTTCTCTCCTCTTCTTCTTCACAGCTGGTTTCTCGTCCTTTTCCATCATTCCCCATTTTCACACCAGGCAAATGCCGAGACCCTGAATTAAGACCATAACTGCTGCTTTCCCTGTCGTAACCCTTTCCCATCCTTGCATTGCTTAGTGCAACATTAAACCAGAAAATTAAAAGAAATGGTTTCACCTTCATTGTCATTCAGTGGTGGTGGTGATTATTGTTTTATAAGGAAGTACAACTAGGCAATCATCCTCTATATAACACTAATCAGAGAAAAAATGGAAGGGATCCGACACTTTGAAAAATGAAGGTATCGGCCAAAGGAAAATAATGCTCAAGAATGGTGTGAAAATGAAAGCCTCCTTAGGCCTCGCAGCCCAATACAGTTGGGGTTAGAAAAGAACAAGAGTTGACCAAGGGAGGTCCGATAGGATAGATGCAAGTGAGGAGCCTGGCACAAGTAAGTGGAAGCAATGCCAATACTCAGCTATGGGCCCTGGGTTCACCAACCCACCCTCCCAAGTTGAGAAACCAGGGATACCCCTTTTAGTTGCTTCTTATGAATGCAGGAATACTGTCTCTGTTATTCTACTGCCCCACCCACTGGGGGCATTTTCACTCATACCACTTATATTTATGATTACAGTCTTCGAGATAATCATATGCTAAGTTTTGTTGTATATAATCAGTTAAAGATTATGAACACAATGTTCCCACACAAGGACAGCCACAAGTACACGTGGTCTGCACGGAATCAGAAATCGATTATAGATTATATAATTTGTAATGGTAAATTGGCAGATTTAGTCTTGGATACAAGAGTCTATTGAGGGCCTGAATTGAAAACTGATCACTATCTATTAGTAGCACCTATTCATCTGAGGCCTAGATGGTATAAAAGAAACAAACAACACAAGAAATTAAAACTTCTTACAAGGTTAACCTATTACAAGACCCCAGTATAAAATGGCTGTACCAGAACAGACTTAATAATCTTACACAGATGACACCAGTTAGTGACAACGTGGAAATGGAGTGGTCTAATTTGTGTTCAGTTTTAAAGCAGTCTGATTTTGAGAGTTTGGGAGTTAAGAAAAAATGGCAGAGGAAAATGGGTTTAAGAATCTGGGATGAAGAAATTGAAAAAGTTATTTCAGACAAAAGAAATGCTTATTAAAAATTTTTGTCAACTAGTAAATTAGAAGATAAAATAGAGTATCACCACAAGAGAGCAATAGCAAAAAGGGAAGTGCAAAAAAAGCACAGAAAGAGTTGGGAAAACTTTGTTTCATACCTGGAGACTGATATAACAAGACTACAACCACAGACCTATAAAATACTCAAGAGACTGAATAATGATGTAAAAAAAGATATACACATTAATGCAATACCTCTAACAGAGTGGCTCATTTATTTTCAGAACCTTTGGAGAAGTTCAAATATTGAGCCATTTCTTCTGCCAACATCTCTTAACAAGTCTTCGGAAACCATTACACTCGAAGAACTGGAGCTAGTACTCAGAAAACTTAGAAATGGAAAAGCATCTGGACAAGACTCAATAAATGCAGAACTATTCAAGTACTCCAGTGACATCTTCAAGCAAAGATTTCTCAAATTCATCGATTTAATTTGGAATGGCAACAGACCACCAGAGAATTGAAAAAAGCTACAGTTATTCCTCTTCATAAGAAGGGCAGTGTGAAAGATTGTGGAAATTACAGAGGAATAAGTATACTCAACTCAGGTTATGAAATTTACTCTAATATTGTCAAAGAAAAATTATTCAGGTATTATGAAAATGTGATTGGAAATGAACTACATGGATTTTGAAAGGGATGCTCATGTGCTGATGCTTACTTTACCTTGAAAATCTTAGTAGAAAAACACAGGGAATTTAACTTGGAAACTTACATAGCACTTGTTGATTTTAAGAAAGCCTTTGACCTACCATATTTACTTGCATATTAGACCCCTTTCTTCCCCACTTTTACAGCCAAAAATAATAAAGTGGGGTCCAATATGCGATAACCTCAACATTTTGTGCAGCGAACACATGACTTCTAGGTTATAAAGAGCTATAAATTGTACGTGTAAACATTCTATACCTCTACATGAACTTTTATTTTTAATTCAAGAAAAGTGTCGTAAGTGTTACAATTGTGTTGACTTCTTGCCATTTTTGTGTCGGCTGATGATGACATGGACATATGTCTAAACCGGTCCCATAACATATTAAATATGTTGCTACATTAATTCGTGCAACAATATTATTGTATTGAATAGGTGGAACATCTTTCTCTTTTTAGCATTGTAATTACAAGATATTAAACAACCACGTTGTTAATGATCTCGCCTGCTTTATAAATAGCAACAACCACGAATATTTCTCAACTAAGGTAAACTTGTTTCCTTATCCCGAGGTGGTACAGCTATATTTAGACACACCTCCAGTGGAGGGGAGTTACATGTACGGTACCGGTACCGCTTTTACCGCATATCAACCTTCCTGCCATTCGTAAATCTCTGGCAGTACAGTACTGGGAATCGAAGTCAGACCCCTGAAAACAGCAACTAATTGTGCTAACCATTACGCTGGCGGACAATATTAACTACAAAAAACAGATATATAGCACGACTGATGCATGCTTGCAATGCGCGGGTTGGACACGAAGCTAGGCCTATTCATCTATTTGTGCGACGTCATCAGAGCTGCAGTAGACCTGCGCTACAGAGGTGGACATTTCTTAACTACGAAACACAGATGTACCGCATGGATTCGACGCGTTTTCATTTTTAGGTCGTACGGACGAAACTATTCACAAATTTGTGTGATGTCATCAGAGCTGATATTGGACTTGTACCCGTTTCAAAGTGGAATCGTCATCATTCTCTGACGAATTACGTTGGGGGGTCTTATAGGGGAGATTTTTTTTCATTTTATTCATCTCGAAAAGGGTTCTAATACACGAGTAAATATGGTAGTTAACAGGAACAGACTTCTTAATATCTTAGCAGAAGATAATGTCCCACAACCGTTAATGGATAACATATACAACATGTACAGAGACAACCTTATTGCAATAAAGTTAGGTAATCATCAGACTGAATGGGAACCGATCAGCAGAGGTGTGAGACAAGGTTGTGGACTTTCTCCTTTGTTGTTCATAATCTATATGAACAACATAATACAGGAATGGAGGCATGAAAGGCATGGATCAATCCCTGTCAGCAGATATCTCACACATCTAGATGCCATACTCTTTGCCGATGATGTTGCATTGGTAGCATCATCAGAAGATGATCTTCAGTGGACAGTATTTAATCTCCAGAAAGTCTCTTCAAAATTCGACATGATCATTTCACCACAAAAGAGCAAAATAATGGCCTTTAAGGGGAAGGACCCTATCCCCAGCAAAATCTGTTTAGATAATAACATTTTGGAAAGAGTCAACAAATTCAATTATCTGGGATACAATTTATCTTACCAAGGGGAAATTGATATCTCTGCAAAAATAACCAAATTTACCAGAAAAACAGGAATCATAAATCATGTCATGAAGCCATCTCTTGTCCAAAAACACACTCACTTATGTCGTTATAACACTTTAGCTAGAACAACCCTTTGTTACGGCAGTGAGGCATAGTCAATAAGAACTCAAGACATTTCCAGAATTACAGCATGTGAAATGATGTTCATGCGCAGAACAGCAGGCTATATGAAATGGGATCGTATAAGAAATGAAGATGTGCTTAAGGGACTGAGTGTGAAACCAGTAATCAATTACATCTATGATTACCAAGAAAACTGGAAACGTCAGTTCAAAAAATGGAATCTGGAAGACTACCAAAGGAGATCCTACGCTATCAACCAAGAGGACAGAGATAAATAGGATGTCCAAGGAAGTGATGGAAAGAAAATGCAAGACAGTAACAGAGCACATGGCCTAATACTTGGGATGATGATGATGATGATGATGATGATGATGATGACGACGACGACGACATAACCTCTCCTGCCCAAATGCTAACCTCACCTTCCCAGGATGAACAAACCTGTTCCCACAGACGAGGCCCTGTCGACCGAGTCACGGTGGTATAACCGTTACATCAATTACAGAGGAAATGCTGTAATTTCAGCTAGTCCATTAGCTGAGAGGTGGCAGCCCCACCAGTGGTCTTACTTCTTTCAAGTCTTGCAAAAAGAAAAATGCAAGACCATAACGGGACACATGGCCCAATACTTGGAAGGAAGATGATGATGATGATGGTGATAATCTTATAAAATTTTCTTAATGTGTTAGCAAATAAGGTGCAAATTTATTTTGCTCGTGTGCAGTAGAAACAGGGTTATATATAATTCAAGGGGAACTATTTGAACTGCTAATAATCAAGTTTGTATTTTTAAAAGAAATTCTAAATTCTACTCTCCGAAAAACAAAATCTTACTAAAATTTGGCTTTACTGAAGATTGTAAACGTATGATCAAAACTCTGACACTATAGGTTCGTTCCAACACGAGTCCCTGACCGTCCGACGCATGCGCAGTTGAGAGAAAGCGTTCCAACACACACCAAACCAATCCCGGACTGATGCACGTACTCAAATGCGGCGTTCCAACATACCTCAAACTGTAGTTACTGACCGCCAGAACTCGTCCGAGGCCTGTGGCATGAACCGGTAGTACGGACATGCGCAATGGAATACATGCGCGAGAGAGGAAACTCACTGGACAGACCACGTGCGTTTCCACTCCTGTTCTGTTCCTTGTTCTTCTCCCATGTGGTTTGTTAACATTGCCATAACCTCTAAGCGGTAATAGTTATTTCTAAATCTGTTAATGAATTCTGTTAAGGTACTTGTGAATTGAGGAGTAGAAATAATAAATTAGTAAATAACGAATTAATAAATACGCAATAAAAATGGAAAAGTATGGGGATTTCGTTGAATCTTCATCCAGTGGAGATGAGTTGGATATGCAGTTATCCGCGCCAAGGAAGCGAGAAAATTATTTGCGTAAGTTTTATTGTTGCTAGTGGAATTCTCGAGGTACTTTCTAATCGCGTCATTCTGATTTCACCGTCCAAACTCAGTAGCGATTATTATAGTTGTTTTTTCTAATGGTAGAAAATGACAGGGTCACGGCCACATAAAAGTTAATTACCGTAAAACTTGTAGGTAATCTTGGTACATCAAAACGGAAACATGCTTACCACTTGTTCCACTGCTTTCCTCTCACCCTAGTGGGACCTGGGAGCGAACTGTGTTGTACATGTTGTGGAGGGATGTATTTGCTTTACGTGTTTCTCCATTGGTTGGTTGGTTGGTTGGCTGGTGGGCAGTAAGTTGTGTGTCATGTATTGAGACGAACACGAACACCAAGTTTCCGCGTTCATGGAATTAATTGGACCTGGCCAGGAATTGGACCCGCGACTGCTATGAAACGAAGGTTGTGACAATGGCCTTTGATAATAGTGAATTATGATGATAAATAATAAAGAACGTGCAAGTGTATTTATTTTTATACCGAGCGAGTTGGGCACGCAGCTGTGAGCTTGCATTCAGGAGATAGCGAGTTCGAACTCCACTGTCGGCAGCCATGAAGATGGTTTTCTGTGATTTCCTCATTTTTACACCAGGCAAATGCTGGAGCTGTACCTTAATTAAGGCAACCGAAACTTCCTTCCCACTCCTAGCCCTTTCCTATCCCATCGTTGCCATGAACTATCTGTATCGATGCGACGTAAAGTAGCCTGTAAATTTATTTTTACGCTTGTAGTTTGGGATTTACTATGCCTAACGAAAATGTGACAATATCAGCAGTTCCCTTACACAGCATTTTCTGCCGAGTATTGGGAGCTGAAAACGTTTATTTTCTTCCTTACACCCTCAACCATAATATCCTTTAATATCATTCAGTATCTCGCTATATTTCCTTAATTGCAAATATTTAGATATGTATAAACATTTGTGTTTCATCCAAATTCTTATATCAAAGACTATAACATTTCTTTGAACCAATTTACTTACATCATAGTTCCTTAACGGTGAAATACAGGCCTAAGGCTTCGAGGCAGATATCTCTCCCTAAACAATTAAAACGAATATAAACCATGTGTGTGTATTTCATTCTTTATTCATTTTTAAAATACTTGTTGCACCGTGTTCTATACGTATATTGAATTTCATCAGTATTTCAGTAATTTTCTCACGAATCTACAAACTAAACAGGGCAAGGTAATACGCGCCATACTCTTTGTTTACACGTCAGATTGCTGTCCAGGAAGCGTTCCAACACGATCAAGTTCGGGACCAGCCGCTGACCAATCCCAAACCGGCGCATGCGCACAGGGCGATGCATGAACCCGCCGGTGACCATCAGAAACTCGTGTGTTGGAACGAACCTTATATGTACCTTTCCATTTTCACTCTGACTTTTTTTTACTGGACAATGACTTGTAACATTAAATCAGAAAAAAATATGAAAAATACTCCTGATAGAGTGTCTCAAAAGTGATGCCTGTTGTTTTATCACAGTTGTAAGTTTCTTCAGGTCTGTAATTCTTAACTATTTTCTGGAGGCTCTTCCTTTATCTAGTGTTGTAGTGTGTTGTTGTCCACTGCTTTGGATTCACCACAAATTATCCTTCAAGTTCAACCATATTGATCCTTAACCCTTTGGCACTCAGCCTATATGCAGGCATTTGCTCGAAGACACTCAAACTAATTTTTGTGATTTTCCAAAGCAAATTACAAAAATTCAACACGTAAACAGTTTAACAGACATTAATATAAAATAAATCACACTAATACAGGAAACTATGAGCATTTCAGAAATGAATATACCTAGGACGTATTGTTATTGGTAAAACTCAAAAAAAATTATTAATTTTTGAAAATAAATTTTAAAAATAAATTATGGTTTTCAATGACAGAAAAATCAGACATTATTGCGTCTTCCTTCTTAACTCTTAGACGTGAAAGAAAGAACATTTAATTCTGAATAATTTGATATCAATATGATGTGTGTGCTGCAATTCACTCATGAAGTATGGCACAAAGTTATTCAGTGTACATGTAACGGTCATCGATGTCAGGTCCTCGCGGTCCGATGCACAGTGAGCAGCTGCGACTGTGTCATTTCCCACATAATGGGAATCACTTTCGGCAAAAGAAGGTCATTCTTATTGTCCAAATCATCTGAAAATTCAAGGATATTGGCCTCATTCAGCCTTGAATATGACCTAGCCATTACGATAAAAAGATGACGCAAGCACGTGCAACAGTGGAGTTATGAAAAGGAGTAAAATTGTAGTTTACGAAGTACATCGAACACGCAATATACCAAAGAAATGAAATAAACTCTAAACAAAACTCATAGCAAGATCAACTTGTTGTATTCATAAGCGAACCAAAACAGATCCACGCAATAATAACTTCAAATAACCACAACATAAACATTCACGGTCATTTTGTAGGGCTGGTGGATATATCTGTTGCGTAAAATGCAAATTCAACGCTTTAAGGTACCGTCACGATCAACTGTTACGATTTAACAGCCACGCAAATGACCAAAATCCGTAAATAGGACAGAGCCGATGTATCGGCGCCGTGAGCTTTCTCGCCATAACCTCTCGCGCCGATAGATCGGCGCGCTGAGTGTGAAAGGGTTAAATCTCTGAAGCTAGCCGGTTGATGTTTTAAAATCATACCTGATGTTCATCGCAAATTCAAGAGCCTTTGATTTTAATATTTCTATACTTATAGGTAAAGTGATAGCTCTTTTTTGTTCAAAACATATTGAAAACACCTTTTCAATGTATGAAAATTTTCATTCTGCATTTTAAAGACTTAGATCCCACTTTAGAAAATTTTTCAAAATTTGATTCTTTCTTATTATTGTACATAATGTATTGTATCTGATCGCAAGACCAGACACAGTGTCTGCTTTTAATTTTTATTTATCCTCCACTTCATGAATAAATCTCACTTTTTCTTCTAGAGAGATACATTTTCATATTGTGTCACTCATGGCTGCTGTAGACATACTGATCAACCATCTGTATTGACATGAAAATGAATATTCAATTCCCACATTATGTTGTGTATGTATCGTGTAGTAAACTGTCATCTACCGGGCAAGTTGGCCGTGCAGTTGCAGCTGTGAGCTCGCATTCGAGAGATAGTGGGTTCGAACCCCACTGTCGGCAGCCCTGAAGATGGTTTTCCATAGTTCCCATTTTCAAACCAGGGAAATGCTGTGGCTGTACCTTAATTAAGGCCACGGCCACTTCCTTCCCATTCGTAGGCCTTTCCTGTCCCATCATTGCCATAAGACCTATCTGTGCCGATGCAAATAAAACCCACCCGTCTGTATGCCAACACCATTAATACAATAGCATGACTGCTGTCTTCTCTTTGAG
Organism: Anabrus simplex; assembly: GCF_040414725.1. Taxonomy (NCBI): domain Eukaryota; kingdom Metazoa; phylum Arthropoda; class Insecta; order Orthoptera; family Tettigoniidae; genus Anabrus; species Anabrus simplex. Next base: position 173,744,039 of record NC_090271.1, read on the forward strand.
ATTGCTCTTTTCTTCCTGCAGTAACACACATTCTGCATTCTGAGAACAAGAATGGGATAATAATATGTACAACTCAACTTTGAGGTAAAAAATATGTTACTCATAAACGAGAATTATGTTTAAATCAATTACGTATAATTCAGAAAAAAAATGTATGTAGTACAATGTTGTTTTGCTAAGAATTGTATAAACCTATGAATAACTGAGAACTATTTAGGCCTACAACTAGGTTATTTGTAAACCGGTTTAGACTGTATTATGTGTCTCTTTTTGAATGTTCATATTCAGAGTTATTATACTTACTCCAAAGATAAATGAATTACCTTGTTGAAGTGTTTTCTACTACGAATATGGTTATTCTCAGCTACTGATTTCAGGTGCAGAAATACTTGATGTGTTGTTCCTATTACCAACACTGCAGTTAGAAGAGAATTTTTATGTGTATGATTGTATAGTGCATGGATTTGAAGTTGGTAGGGAGAGGTTTGTCCCTTGGAGATCATATGGAAAGGTTGCATGCTCAGATTGATATCTGTATGTTCATATCCTGCATCCAGGAAGTGGTTGGCTAATGCAGATTCTGTATTTTGCTTGAATGTTCGTATAAAACATAGAACTGACACAGACACATCATTAAAGAACAATAATGTTCTAGTACAAACATCACTCGCTCCTCTTCTTTTTCATTACTTGACATAATATGTAAACTATGCACTAACATATTTCTCGCAGGAACATTCAGTTCAGTATACTGAAAAATTAGGAAGAAACAACCATACCTGGGGCTGATGTTAGGTCCCTTTAAACAACAATCATCATCATCATCATCATCATCAATATACCAATAGATTTATTTTTACTCGTCTACATCGGATGTGTTTTTTTAATGTTGGTAATTTTTTTTTTTTTTAACTTCATAATGTTTACTTACATGTGTACAAAGTTGCATGTTGTTTACATGATGGTGATGGTTCATTTGACATTGGTGGGCATACATCAGAATTTATTTTTTAAGGAAATTTATTGTAAATCTTTTGCCTGGATGTCTATAATTTTTAATACCGCCCTAAGCTAGTTCTGTACTTATGATTTGTTTTTACTGCATGATTTGTAATTAATAATGTACAAGCCAAAATTTGTCATCTCTCTCTGATCCTCTAGTGCAATTCAGTTCATGGTAAGCTGATGATCTTTATAAACCTCTCATTTCATCATTATGAGACCTACTCAGTGAACAAGTACTTAATAGACTTATGTTTAAATGTACAAACTCCTTGCTGGTTATCTTAAATGCCCACTGTTATAATTATGGAATCTCTTCGCTTTAGCAAAGAAGATAGTGTTTATTGGGCTGTACGTTCATGTATTCAAAATATTCCTTGGTAACAGCCTTGACACTACCAGATATTCTTGCCTACATGTGAGCTGTTCCAAGGAGATGGTTTATCTGGATCTGTTGTAATTAATCTGTACTGCAAAGGACTGGCAGACAGTATGGTGTTAAAAGAAGGAAGTAGTGGAGAAGAGTTTTGGGGCTACAAAAAGGCCCAATTTGGTGCACAGTTCAGCGAGATCCTTACTTATGTCCTGGAAGATGAACTGCAGTCCTGTTTACAGTTAATGGACCTGGAACCTGACAGCAAGTGTAAGTATCCTGTAAGTTTGAACATATTTACATATGATGGAATATATCAATGAGCTTATTTCTGCTTCCCAGGTTTGATAGGAGGGAGGGCATCATCCTTATTGAGGGGCCATCTTTACAGTAATTCAAAACATCCAATTTAATACAAAACATTTTTGGTCATGTATTAAAAATTCGCTTTTGCTTGTTGGGGGGTCCGCCCTCAAACCCCCAGTTACTCTTCATTAGAAGTGGTCATTTGAAAAATTACTGTAGCAAAACGGTACGTCATATCAACAAACGGATTGTGCAGCCAGGCGACTCTTTTAGTGGCCTACGTGTTTTGTCCTATGATATGTTCTCGTATATTGGTGATTTATAGCATAGATGAAGTGAATGTTTTGATATGGAGTACATTTCATATTTCTTCACAAATTGAGAAATTATTTTCCTCACCTAATAGACAGTTAAAATATTGGAACTTGGGAGGCGTATCGAGGATGAAATGACCTATAGTTTTGGTTCATTGACGTTTTGTTGTATCTCTGTCAGGTTCATCTTAGATTGGTTTAGAATCTTAGATTAGGCTGAAATCTGAGTACAGTTTCCATATATTTCTATATATATAGAATCATGCAATCTGGCTTGCATATGGTCCACGAATGTGCCAATGAGCCTACCAAATTTGATGATTGTATCAGTTATATAAGTATGTCAAACAGCAAAATTAATTATGTAAATTATGTAAAATTATGGAAAATTGCAAAATGCAACTCTACCTAGGGCATAAGGGATCAAGATAAGACTAAAAGTCATAGGACCAGGGTTGTAGATATCTTCATGATACACGGCAAATGTGTTGTCCGTTTTGCAATATGAATTACTGTTTAGCCACAAAACACCTCAAAATGATGATCGGCACCAATATGAAATTTCCTCAATATTTCAATATTTTGCAGAGATAGAAAGTTAAACATTGGAACTCTTTGGAAATTATCCATCGGTTACAGGCTAAAAGCTATAATTTTGCCAAAGTTCAGTTTTCTAGTGCATCTGGAAGTTTGTGTTTGCCATTTTGTTTGGGGAGATTTAAAATTTGAACATTTTGGAAATTTTCATTAGGTTATATCCTAATAGCTATTACTGTGCTGAATTTCAAGTTTCTAACTCATCTGGAAGTGGGTAAACATTAATGTCGTGTGTGAATCAGTTAGCCTTCTAGTTTTATATAATAGAGATACGGAGAGCATGAGAATATGCATGTTTATATTATATTTATTTATTTAATTAATTTATTTATATATATATATATGTGGAGCCCATTTTCCAATTATTTCTCTATACATGTTTTCCATTCCTAATTGGGCATTAAAGTCCCCTAATAAAATTTTAACATTACGTTTATTTGTTTATTATGTGTTCAAGATCCCAAAATTTATCAACATCTTTCTTTGTTCTTATTAGAATTTCTTTTTCCATTAGTTTCATTAGCATGGGCATTTATTATTGTATAAATTTTGTTTGTTGTTTTAAAGGCGAGAGTTGCAATTGTTGGTGATATTGCTTGCAAATCAATTATAGAATCTATTATTTTTAAATTCACTATAAATCCTGTTCCAAATTGGGGACATTTCATAACTGCTCGGTCAGGTATCCCATTATAAATTCTATAACCTTGTGATTCAAAAGGTTCTTCCATCGTGTTTCTCATTTCTTGAAAGCCCACTATTAAATTTTTTTGTTTATCTAATTCATCTGTTAAAGTCCTAAGTCTTCCAATTTTACAGAGAGAATTAATATTGTGTATTGCAATGTAGTTAATTTGTTGATGTGTAATCCTCTTAAGTTTAGTTGGCTGCAAATGCTAAGACTCATTGCTGTCTCTGAGTTGGCTGCCCACCAAATCCAAAGTAGCCTTCTCCTGAAGCATGATTGGACAGGATGGCGAAATTATTTTCCTAAAAGGCTTTGCCATATTGACTATCTTAAAATAATCAATAAACAGTGTTCAACACGCGCCACAGCGCAGACGACCGACACACCCAACTCCGCCCCTACTCCTACGACAACTCCTCTCCTCACCCACCCCTCCATTCCCCTCACAGCAGTGGACACTAACACCAAGAGAACACGATACAGTACACGCCAGGCAGCCAAATCGAACACAACCCAACCACGACAGCAATAGTAAGTATTCGTTACGGAAACACACATACAAGCAGGCATTCTTCAGATTATAATTTTCTAAATCTACTTTTCGTTTCTTACAGACATACATTAGCAATTATAGACGAGAAAAGAGCCACCATTCTGCAGCTGACACTTATGCACAAAAGCAGACTGTATTTTAATACTTTTTAGGCAACATTCAATCACAGCTGCACATATCTACCTCTGGTTACACATTAGACTTGTCATCAATAACTGAAGAATCTATTAATCATACTAGTGGATAAGCCTTACATATAGCAGAACCCTAGGAGAGCACCGCCTTTGAATACAAGCATGGACATTCTCCATTTATATTAGATAAAAATAAGAAAATCGACAAACGCAAGATGTTAAACTCATCTTAATGAAGTGTTCCTAGTCATTATAATGGATTTTAACATGAACTGTATATTTTAACATATGATTTTAATATGTACTATATATTTTAAAGTGTTTATGTACCTGTACTTTTAAGTTAATCCACACAAATTTTAGGCCTAAAAGATACACCCACACTCATTTTTAGATTGTACATATAGCCAGCTTTTACTCTGAAACATGCCCAATTTGAACGTTGGACACATTCCATTATTATGACTTTTCTACTAGTGAAGGTACTAATATACAGCTGAAGATGACTGTATAAAAGTCGAAACCGGTACTGTAAGTAGGATCTTAATTAAATAAAACTTGTATTGATAAGGTGGAACCTTTCTTATCTGTAATATTCTATTTTCCTAGCGATAAGTACCATTATAAGGGGCTGATGACCTGGATTTTGGATCCATTTCAACTACAAGCATCATCGATTCAGTATTGTGTTTTGGACGCAGTCCCTTGGTCAGAAATACTATTATTTAATGATAGTTTCTGGGAATGTTTGGCATTGCGGATCGGATCCACTGATTGTTTTAACTTCATATCCATCCATTCATTCTTCGTCCTCACGTTTTCGTCTCTGGTCAGTGGAGGATTCTGGATTTTTAAATTGTCATAACATTTCGTACCATTAGAGGCCAATGACCTAGATGTTAGGCCCCTTTAAACAACAAGCATCATCATCAAGCTCTATGCTGGCCTTGAGATACCTAGTTCACTACAGATGAGATAGTGGTCCATATCATCAAAAGTCCCTGGAAAACCCTTATATTCCTAACAGATTTCTTGAATTCAAAGTCGGTTATGATATACCGGTAGTCTATTATGGATTTGGTGCCTCTACCCTCCCATGTGTAGCGGTGAATAGCCCGATGCTTGAAAAATGTATTCATAACTACTAATCCCATATTAGCACAGAAGTCAAGCAAACACTTCCCATTCCTCTTAGCTTCCATATTTTTCCCACATTTACCCATCACCTTTTCATATCCTTCAGCTCTATTTCCCACTCTCGCAATGAAATCGCTGATTAGCACTATCCTATCCTTGCTGTTGACCCTGACTATAATGTCACTCAATGTTTCATAAAATAACCAATTCTTCCAACTGCCACATCTACCCACATTATTCACTCATTTACGTGCCTAACAGAAACTATGTTGTGTGCAATAGTATTCCCGAAGAACAATCCTACCCCCCACTCTGCCCTTCCCCCTTTTTTTCTAGTTGCTTTACGTCGCACCAACACAGATGATATAGATGTTGATTCCCACAGGGAATCTGAAATATTTGTCCTGAATGAGTAAATGGCGACGATGGGATAGGAAAGGCCCAGGAGTTGAAGGAAGCGGCCGTGGCCTTAATTAAGGTACAGCCCCAGCATTTGCCTGGTGTGAAAATGGGAAACCATGGAAAACCATCTTCAGGGCTGCCGACAGTGGGAATCAAACCCACTATCTCCCGGATGCAAGCTCACAGCCGCGTGCCCCTGACCGTACGGCCAACTCGCCCGGTCCTTACCTTTTTAACACCCATCATGTACACTTTATAATCTCCTATCTCTTCCTCGTTATCTCCCATTACCTGAATATCATTAACTCCTAACACATCGAGATGCATCTTCTTTGCCCAGCCAGTTCTTCTTTCTTTCATCTATATGCCCCATAATTTTGATAGCTCCCTATCGAATTCCATTTCATTTGTGAATTTGTTTCCAAGGAGTCCCTCACTTGTCAGATGGGAGTGGGACTCTGTTACTCCCATAGATCCGAGGCTTGCTTAAAACGTTCTATATTTGAATTAATTAAGTTTCCTCTTTTCAAGTATAATACTGTTACCATATGTTTTTCTTTTTCAGGTAGTTCATAAATGTATTACTCAAAATTATAGTTTTGGCAGACTGAAGAACCTAACACACAAAAATTAAAACATTCTGAGCGTACTCTGTGAAATTTTTGTGAAGCGGGGTGCTATCCTTACAGTACATAGAGTCCCAGTGAGGATCTATCTTCTGACAGGTTAAGGAATACCGGTGGATTTTATCGTCCTAGCCGCCTGAACACAAGGAGGGCTATGGCTCAGAATATGTCTGATATGCCCACTCCCATTCCATAGCAACTGGTATCCCGACTCTCAAGACCACTTACTAGGCCACTCAGCTGTTGCCCATGGTTCACGAATTAGGACGTGACTACAGTACCCACACCAAAAACGGTTTTGTTTATAATGTCAGTTTAATTCACTTTGAAGAAAGGTGTGTAAGAATTAACACCTCCCTTTGTTAATTCATTTTGTATTCTTTTAGCTCTACAGAACATATTATTGCTCACGATAGTTGCAAGGTATTGAGCGTAATGTATATTTCTCCAAATGCAAGTAATTTTGTCTCCCCTATTTAGCAGCAATTTATGGTGCTAAAATATATAGGCTACTGTTTTCTCTTCAGTTTACACATTTACTTGTTTGTTTTAAATGTTTGTATATTCAGTTCTGAATAATAATACATTATTTATCATTTATGGTGTTATATGTAGTTCTTTCTGAAGAAGTGGGAGTGGAATTGTGCTTTTGGAGAATATTATCCATTAAACAAAATTGTCTATATTACTTATGTTCCAATTCTTGTTGCCTGAAGCAAGCCCCTCTCTTAACACGCTCCCTTTACATTGACCTTCGGGCGGGTGGCTCACTCACGACTAGCATTTGGAAGTGTGACTTCCGCCCATGGCAAATGTTTTTCCGGGTATTGGCAGGTGTATCACCTGCTTTTGACATTCTCTGATATGAGTCTCTTGTTACCAACAGGTCATGATGAATTTTAGAGAAGAATTTGTGAGTGTTATAAATGCAAAATGAAACTACAAAAAGCATTAGCAAGAATGAACAAGATATTGAGAAAGAAGTATGATATGACATTTAATAAAATAAATAAATAAATAAAAATAAAAAAGACTGAAATTATGGCATGCAACTACCAACACGTTTTAGTCAACTTAAAAATGAATTATTTGTAATATCGGAAGCCATCTCTGTTCAGTTTCAACTCAGGTAATTTATAACTGTTAGGTTCTTCAGTCTTTCGAAACTAATTTTGAGTGATACATTTACATATAAACTACCTGCAAAAGAAAACGTACATACATACATACATACGTACGTACATACATACATACATACATACATACATACATACATACATACATACATTATCATTATAGACTGTTATGCCTTTCAGCATTCAGTCTGCAAGCCTCTGAGAATTTACTAAACGTCACCACAATCCTCAATTTGCAACTAGTGTTGTGGCCTCATTATTCTACCTGAAAAAGAAACGTGTTAATTAAAATAGAATGACATGGTTCGTTCTTGAAGGAACATCTTCTGATTCTATCAAATCACACTCATATATTTAGAAATGTATACACATTTATGTTTATTTTTGCTTAAATGTTTGAGAACTAGAACTTATCTTAATGACTTCCTCTTTTCTCTCCTTCCAAGCATAGACTGCAATGTACTGATAAACTGATTCTCTGTCCTTGGTGCGATTCCAGGTAGTTAGCCAGTCCTGACTTTTTGCTATGCCACACCTCCTCCCCTAGGTCAATGACATGCTGTATTTTTACTTTTTACGTGCTTTATTTTTATTGCTCCCCTTATTTATTATTATTATTATTATTATTATTATTATTATTATTATTATTATTATTATTATTATTATTATTATTATTATTATTATTATTCTGTTGTAAACTCTGCAAGGGTTCTTAATGAGCATCTAATGGGCTGCCTATTATACTGGTCATTTTTCATTATGTCATTTTTGCTTACTTCAACTCTTTTGGAACAGTACTTTAATTTTATTTTATTTTTTTCTATGCCAGATTAATAATACTCTAGACTGATCAGAGAAGATGTAGGAGTAGGCTCATATGAGGAAATGAAGAGATGAACAGATTACAGAGAGGAATGGAGGGGAAGAGTTGCTGCCAACCAATCTTTGGATTGAGAATTAAGAAGAAAATAAATGCAAATTCAGAATTGGTTCAGGGGCTGGTGACATTAGAGCAAAACAAACTACTGTATCACCAAGGACTGACTGACTGACTGACTGACTGACTAACTGAACAATTGTAGGTTAAGCATGCTACTGTACTGTATGTGGTGACAGAGCTGTAGTTCGTGGTATGGCCATGTGCAATCATATTTTGAACATTTAATAAATATTTCAACTCTTCGATTACTTTGCAGGAGCCATTTTCATGATGAACTGACACAGGCTAGTAACAAGAGGCTAGGTGATATTCCTAATATATGCTTGCCTTTCTTTCAGATTCATGTTGATAAGATATGCATATTTTGAGTCAGTAAAACCCTTCTTCTGTCATTTCACAGCAAGTAGCCATTGCCAAACTTAGTTAATCTGTAGTCCCTCTTTTTCCTAAAACTGTGGAATTCAGGTAAACGATTAAAATATAATCCTTGCCCAAAATATCTGGGCATTACAACGGACCGGACACTGACGTATAAACAGCATCTTCATAATACTGCAGGAAAGATAAAAACAAGAAACAACATCTTGCATAAGCTCAGTGGAACTGGTTGGGGGGCAAACACATCAGTTCTACGAACTTAGCACTCGCTCTAGTTTATCCAGTGGCTGAATACTGCTGTCCTGTGTGGCTTAACAGCGCACATACTGAAAAAGTTGATATCCAACTAAATGACAAAATGAGGACAACATCTGGCACTATCAAATCAACACCCCTACAATGGCTACCTATGTTATCCAACATCCACCCCCCTCATATATGAAGGAAAGCAGCTCTGGTAAGAGAATAGGTGAAATGTCGCAGAAACCCTCAATTACCCTTGCATCGGGACTGCAAATTTCAGAAAACAGTGAAATTGAAATCAAGGAAGCCATCATGGAAATTAGGAGAAAGGCTTGCTGAATCACATTTTAATCCTGATCAGACCTGGAAAGAAGAATGGTCTTCTTCAAATCCTAATCAGCTGGGTTTAATTAACGATCCATGTAAAGCTCCACCTGGTTTCAATTTACGAACATTAAAATAAGAATAATAGTTAACACCACCTTTCCAATACTTATCTTTCCTTATATTTAGGATATAAACATTACAGCAGGCGTTGTAAGATGGGACATGTTTCGCTTAACTGTCGTAAGCATCATCAGCTGAAATAAATCTTAGCCTAAGAATCTTAGGGTGCCATATATTACTCTTATTTTAATGTTCATAATCTGATGTCTAATACTGTCTACAATGAGTTTTATTACTTGTAATGGTTTCAGTTTACCTAGAAAGGCATGGGCATCTTTAAATAGAATTAGGACAAACCACGGAAGATGCAAATTCTGGCTTCACAAGTGGGGAAAAGCTGAAAACTCATACTGCGATTGTGACAATGTTCCCCAGACCATCCAGCATGTTGTTATGGAGTGCCCAAGAAGAAGATTTGAGGGAACTATTCAGGGTATACAGTGCCACTGATGTTGTGAACTGGCTGAATACACTGGACATTACATTTTAATTTACCTGACCTGTAAATACGTATATAGCTTATTGTAATATGTACATTTCCAATGTATCCTTATTTTGCCATACGAAATAATACGTTTGGATATTAGTTTTGCACCATTTGAATCTCATTTTCAAAATAAATTTATTCCTCTTTATTGCCAAGATGTTCAGCACATTAATTGCTTATCAAAATTTAGCCGTGCATTTTATAAAGATTATCAACATTGTTTCTCAAATTCTGTGCCCACAAATGTATAATTATTGCAGCTATACATTTAAAACTTTATATTTTAGGGACCTTGCTGACAACAGTTTTACTGATGCAAGCTATTGATCGACATCGCTACAAAGAAGAAACGATGATTATGCTCTCTCAGCTAATAAGCGTAGACCCTCTACGTACTGGTTATTACAAAGATCTAAGTAAGTTTTATTTCCTTTAGTGTCTCCATTTTGTTTTCTAGTATTGCAGTATAGCGGAACGCAGGATAAGAGTAGTAAAATAAAGTAGATAATTTTATGCAATTTCTTAGCACCATTAGCTCCTGTCCTCGGAGGCCTGGGTTTGAACCCCTGCTCTTGAAGAGATTTAAGATTGACAAAGGGGAAGGTATGTGTTTGAATAGGTATTTGGCTTCTCACTTCCATTGGAGGTGTGCTTGAAAAGATCTGCACTATCTGAGGAAATGTGAGGATGTGAATTTATTTTTTGTTATGATTATCATTTCTAAGACAGGTGAGAACACAGTCCTAAATAAAATTATAATGGAAGTATTCTTGGATCTCTTTATACTCCTGCTTTACTCTGGTTCATCTGTGAATCGGCAATACAGTGTTCACTCTATTCACTATAGCCATGGAAGATGTGTTCAGCACCTTAGATAAATAATAGAGGAATAAAAATTGGTATAACTCCGTCACCATTGATGGAATGTTAGTAGGTGCAAGAGGTGCCGTAGCGGCGATGATGGCCGAGTTGTGGAAGAGGTTTGTTCTCGAAGAAAGCTACCTAGCACAATTGCTGAGGTGGATGTGCGTGGATCCATCCTTCTTTTAAGGAACCATTTATATTCAAAAATATAAAAATTGTACATACTGTGTCTTATGGCAAACCCTTTGAGGGTCAGTTTCCTAAATAATTATATAATAATAATAATAATAATAATAATAATAATAATAATAATAATAATAATAATAATAATAATAATAATAATCTGTTGTATTTTGGCCGGGCTGAGTGGCTCAGACAGTTGAGGCCCTGGCCTTCTGACCGCAATTTGGCAGGTTCGGTCCTGGCTCGGTCCGATGGTATTTGAAGGTGCTCAAATATGTCAGCCTCGTGTCAGTACATTTACTGGCATGTAAAAGAACTCCTGCAAGACAAAATACTGGCACCTCGGCATCTCTGAAAACCGTCAAAAATAGTATTTAATGGGACATAAAAATAATATCATTAATTATTATTATTATTATTATTATTATTATTATTATTATTATTATTATTATTGTCCGTTTCACTCTCTTTGGGGTACGATAGATCTATCAATGGTTAGCGAGTCGTGTTTTCCTCTCCTCCCAGTACTTTTTCATCCTTTCAAATCTTGCCTTCCTCTCTTCTTCAGAAATTCTGTATAGTCGTTTGGGCTTCACCCTGTCCTGAAACCTCTTCATTTTATCTTTGGTTATTTTCTTTGCAGATCCATCTACAAGCATCTCTTCTGTAATCTGGAATTCTCATAGGTCCTTCTCAGTTTCCTTAAACCAGTTTGGCTTGGTTTTCTTCTTATTGTTATTATTATTGTATTTTGTTTGAAATTGTATACAATACACTAACTTCAAATTACCTTAATAGAATAATTTTAAGCCTCCAATAAGTGTTCATCCTCACGTTCCTTTTGAATTTATTTTTATTGCAGGAAGCCGCTATGAGATTGAGTATGCTGTAGATGTTTTGGAAGAAGGAAGACAAGATGGATTCCCTCCAAGAGAATTTAACTTGAATGGCCATGGACTGACTGCATTATATCATAGCCACCAACTGACTCTGATGCAGATTGTCGACCTTAGTAACAACGAGTTGGTTTATTCCTTACCACAATTGTATGCCCTGCAGTGTTGTAAGGTATCGTCAGTTTAAATATCAGTGTAGAGTTATGTTCTTGTAGAAATCTGGTCTAAGGGTTAACCTTCTATGAGAGTTGATACTTTAATAGTGGCAACTGTTTTGTTAAAACTGATACAAAAGAGATACTTCCAAGAAACTTCTACAGTCTCCTGATGGAGTCACCAGCATTGTGTAGAATCTGCTGCCGGCAATGCAGAAGCCATAGTATACCTGTCGCAGGATCTGTTCCCTGGATGGTGTGAATGGAAAGGTCTACTGCTGAGAAATGTCCGAAAAAGATCGGGAAGCGGATGCCTTGAATAGATTCTATCTTCATAATCAACTCAGAATCTCACGTGCTTAAGTCTGGAAGTATGGGATACGATAGAGCACTTCCTACCCAATTGAGCATATAATTCAGCATTGGTTGTGCCACATGTTCTCGAGGGTATGGTATGCATTAGAATAACACCATCACAGTCGAACACCAGAATCAACACCATCTTCATATTGCAGGGCTTCTGGCGAACTGCTGATTTTCATGGAAATCCATAATGTTTTCACAAGTTTGGTTGGTATTTCATTTTTGGCTCATACGATCCGACCTACGTCTCATCCAGTATACAGGTCATAGAAAAGTCTCCCCTTTGGACTCAGTGTTCCAAGTGGGTTTGTGCAGTGTCGTATCATTGCCGTTTCTTAATTTCTGTCAAATGGTATGGAACCTTTTGCAATGCAGTTTTTCTCATGTCCAGTAGGTCTTTCAGGACATTCTTAAGCATTGTTCCTGTCTCTCAAGCTAACTCATGAATCTTCTGGTTGGTATTCATTGCCAGCAATGTACCAACAATCTGCATGTCCTCTTCTCTGACACCAGGACAGTCGGCCAATGCACATCAGCCACATGTTGCCATCTGTTTACCTATGTCACTGTTGTGTAAAGCATCGTTGTTATCCTGCACGCCTCATGAAGACCTTGATGACACTACCGCACTGTACAACTGCGAGCACATTCAATCTTTATCCAACTGCGCTCTTTCTCTTTAGAGAACATTGTGTCTACTCGCCTTAAGACTGCTAGCTGACAGGCAAAACTTCTCTTTGCAGCATAGCACATGGAACACTAGATGAAAGAGTCCATGTACTGTGAGGTAGGTTAGGTAAAAAACCCACATGTGGTAGGCGACAGACACTGAGTTTGCTTCTTGGTATATGATATAAACCACATGTATAATATATTATACAAATTTACTGTTGTAGTACCAACTCTTATAGCTTCCTACCCAGTTGTCGTGAATCTGATTCCTAGCTCTTCCTAAAATTTAATACTAGTTCTGGGTACTGTCAACATCAGTAACACAATGGAGAAGAGGAGTGGATAAAATTCCCATTGTTGACCATCCTAAATGTGGTTTTCCACTTTTTCTCCAGGTGAATTATGAGATGGTTAATATTTTACTTTTACAAGTTGCTTTATGTCGCACCGACACAGATGGGTTTTATGGCGACGATGGGACAGGAAAGGGCTAGGAGTGGGAATGAAGTGGCCATGGTCTTAATTAATTGGCAGTTGCCTGGTGTGAAAATGGGAAACCACAGAAAACCGTCTTCAGGGCTGCCAACAGTGGGGTTCGAACCCATTATCTCCCGAATACTGACCCATTAACTCAGTCTACCCAGACACTCCGTTAACGGCATTCCACTTCGAACTAGCCATTACAACAAATGACTCAGTTCTTAAACAACAAATCAGGAAGCAAAAACCAGACACCTTAAAATAACCAACAAAACCAAGAACTTACCTTTAACAGGCGGAAGGTGTCACAATTAACCTGTGGATACTAAAAGAAACACTGTACCTAGTATCAGAGTGCTTACATTAAAAGAAAGAAGAACACATATACCCTGTACTTCAAAATATGGAGTTATTTTTATTCAAGAAGTTTTCATAAAACAGATGAATGAGGTAAGGTAATCGTCCTCTTTAGCTGAACTTCAGAAATAAACTATTAATGAGATATTCAATTAATTACAAAACTTTAATGCAGCTGGCTGACTTGGTTAAATTACAAGAAAATAAAATTAAAATGATGTCAGATTGAGCAAATATTACTTCCTGTTAGTACTCCTTTTCTTTAGTTAATTAAAGGTATTTTACAGATTTATAAATTTCTCCTTTTTCTTGAAACCAGATTCTCCTTTTTCCGGGTGAAGTTTTGCCTCGTGAGTTTCCACAATATTTTATCGCGATCCCAAGAAGGAACTTACAGGTTATCAAACCAATCATGAAGAATGAAGAAAAGTAACACAAATGAAGCAGAAAATCCACAAAAATCTCAAAGATGAATACATAAGCGAGAAATCACGCCATCAGATTCTACACCGTATCAATGCAACTCCATAACATCACCCTCATGAATCAACAACTCAACAATAGTAACTATCATCATCAACATTGCCATGGCAATGTAAATATACTAATATGGCAAGGAGCAAACATAGTTTACATACACTAACAAGACGAATCAAATAGACAAAAAAAACACCAAAGAAAAATAGAATCAATTAATCAAAGGCGGATATTAATAAAAGAATAAACCCAAATGATTAAAACATTGTGGAAACTCACGTGATTGTTTTAACAACCCATTCACAGATTTTCTTTAGGCATACAATATTATCATAAGGTAGCTCCTCTGAAATTAAGAATAACAATCATATCGTGGTAGTAACCTGATCGTAAAATACAAATTTAGAACCCGATAACACTTACATAGATTCACAACTAAGTATTTATTTATTTTCCACCTAGTCGATACAATGATTGCCTAAGGCAATTTAATGGTTAAAAGTGGTACATGTTTCGTATATTATCATCTTTAGCCACATAACATTGTTTAGATGAAAAATACATAAATTGACAAAGTAATGCTTTAGAGGAAGTGTCCTTAAAATTAACATAACATTGACAACATTTAAAAATCTCAAGAGAAAATATATAAATTATTTCTACAATTGAAAGAACTAACTGGCATCAAATAATTGTTGTTTTTGTAATTAAATCTCCCAACATAGGTATGGTTTACTCTAGCATGCAGTATAATATAGCATTGAAACTGTTGTGCAGGCAGCCTAAGTGGCATCAAATTGAAATGCTTGAAGCGTTCAAACCTACCAGGAGAAAGAGGGACAGTGTGTGTGTTAATTAAATCTCCCAACACAGACATGGTTTACTTTTGCATGTAGTAAAATAGGACATCGTAACTGATCTACTGGCAGCCTAAGGGGCATCAAATTGAAATGCTTGTCAACCTAGTAGTTAAGACTGTGCGACTATTATTATTATTCCTAAAGAGATCAGTAGTAGAGTGTCGGTCTCTAGATTCCTATGTTTGCAGGTTCAAACTTACCGTGTGTGTAGTATACCTAGG
The DNA here is from genome assembly GCF_040414725.1 of Anabrus simplex. Classification (NCBI taxonomy): domain Eukaryota; kingdom Metazoa; phylum Arthropoda; class Insecta; order Orthoptera; family Tettigoniidae; genus Anabrus; species Anabrus simplex. Next base: position 173,759,330 of record NC_090271.1, read on the forward strand.
TAGAACGTCGAGACTGATGAGCAGGCAGCCTAAAATTATTTGTAGTTTTTTGTAATTAATTCTCCCATCATAGGGATGGTTTACTCTGGCTTGTAGTCAAATAGAACACTGAAACATGTGCAAGCAGCCATCATTATTATTATTATTATTGTTTTGGTCTGTAACAGTGAGGAGTGTTCAAAGTCATGTGTTTCTCGCATGCAGAGCTTGGCTTCGATTACTTTTTAGAGTAAAAATTACGTTAGGGTTGAAAACACCCCTTAACTTTTAAAAAAATCTCCTCAGCAATTGTCATAGAACATTGATTATTAGCTAAAAATTTATCAAAACTTATCCTTTAACCAATTATACAAGGTGTCCGGGTTAAAGGTATAATAGCATAAAGTTTAATAACTTGAGAAGTAGTGGAGATATTTAATTGTGGTTTGTTTCTACAAGTAGGGTAACTCAAAGGTTTGTTTACTTACCTCTTAAACCTCGACATGTGCACCATCAGTGGCGTGACAGACATCTAATCGGTATTCCACTTCTCTCCAAGTGTTCTGCAACATTGTAGGCATAACAATTGCGATAGTTGCACGAATGCAATGACGCAGATCTGGTAGATCACAAACTGGTGTCTGGTACACTTGATTCTTGACAAACCCCCACAGGAAAAAATCAAGTGGCGTAATGTCGGGGCTTCTAGGGGGCCAAGCAATTGATGGACTACCTCTTCCAATCCAGCAATCTGCGAACTCACGATTCAAGAAATCCCTCACAACTTCCGCATAATGGCATAGTGCACCATCTTGCTGAAGGATCACGTCACGACAAAGTTGTGGCACAGCATACTGCTCCAACATGTCTAGGTAACGTGTTCCATTAACTGTAGGTTCCGCGAAGAAGAATGGGCCAATAACCCTGTCCTTCAACAATCCACACAACACATTCACTTTCGGAGAGTCCCGTTCCAACTCTATCACTACGTGGGGGGGGAGTTCAGATCCCCATATACGGCAGTTGTGGCTGGAAATATGGCCTCTTCCGAGAAACAGACCGAATCGAGGAATGGCTTGTTTCCATCAATATTCGCCAGAATTGTCTCCGCAAATGTCTTCCATAGCGGGCTGTCCAGAGGTTTGATTTTCTGACGAAGCTGCAGTTTGTACGCCTGTAGGCGCAACATTTTGTGGACGACATCGTGTACTGTCGAACGAGGTAACTGTAACTGCCTACCTGCTTGTCGAATTGACTTACAAGGGCTCCACTTGAAGGACTCGCGGATTAAATCGACAGTAGCCTCTGAAACTGCGTGCTTGGCGTGGCGGCCCAACATCGACAGCAAGCTCCCAGATTCTCGAAGGCGCCTGTCCCATTTCATGATTGTTACATAAGTGGGAACATTATCAGTTGGTAACAGTCCATACTCACACCAAAATCTACGTTGTACAGTACTAGTGTAATGGATTTTATCTCCACGAGCGAAAGAACACAGAACACCTTCTGCTGTGGAGTCCACATGGTTACTGGTGCGCTTCTCGTGAACAGTGCAGTTACGCGCATGTGCTTGTGGTACCACCGCCACCACAAGCGAAAACAGAAAACATTTTTAGTTACCCTAGCTGCAGAAACAAACCACCAATAAATATCTCCATTATTTCTCAAATTAAATTTCGTATTATTATACCTTCAACCCGGACACCTTGTATATGTCAACTCACCCCTTACTGTTTCCTTTCAAAGTTTTGGGGTAAAAATGAATTCTAACATGTCTCAGAAAATACTTTAAATTATGTTTAGAGTAATAAATTGGTTGGGAGTGAAAACATCCCTTAACATAAAAATTAATTCTCTCTCAATGGCCCTGGAAAATGTTTTTTTGGCTTAAAATTTGTCAAAGTTATCCTCTAACCTGTAATACATATCAACTCGCCCCCGACTGTTTCTTTTTGAAGTTTTGAGGTAAAAAGGATTTAGAATGTTAAGAAAGTCTTGGATGATTTTAAATGATGTATTTAGTAAGAAATAGGTTGGGGTGAAAACATCCCTCAACTTAAAAATTCAATATCTCCTCAACTGATGGTCTTAGGAAACAAAATTTTTAGCTTAAGATTTATCAACCATTATCCTCTAACAGGTGGTATATAACAATTTACCCCTTTCTTTTCAAACTTACAGAGTAAAAATGACTTCAAATTGTAAAAAAGTCTCAAATGATAACTTTAAATAAAATTTAGAGTAAAAAATAGGTTGGAATTAAAACATCCCTTAACTTAAAAAATTATTATCTCTTCAACCGATAGTCATAGAAAACTGTTCTTTAGCTTATAATGTTTGGTTTTACTTGCTCTACTTCTTCACACAACGTTTCTACCTTTCATCCACATATTTGCAAAAATTTGGGGTAGGAGTGCTTAAAAAATAACCAATTTTATATTTAGCTTGTAAGTTTGCCGGGCTGAGTGCCTGAGGCACTGGCCCTCTGACCTCAACTTGGCAGGTTCATTCCTGGCTCAATCGGGTGATATTTGAAGGTGCTCAAATACATCAGCCTCATGTTGGTAGATTTAGTGGCACGTAAAAGAACTCCCGCAGGACTAAATTCTGGCACCTTGGTGTCTCCAAAAAAATATGTAAAAGTAGTTAGTGGGACGGAAAGCAAATAACATTATTATTATTAGTTTATAGGTTTTAGCCAACGGCCGTAGCCGTGTTGAAACACCGGATCCCATGAGATCTCCGAAGTTAAGCAATATTGGGCGTGGTCAGGAGTTGGATGGGTTGCCACGCGCTGTTGATTGGGGGTAAGGGAATGGAGGAGCGGAAAGGAACTGGCCACCCTACCGCACGTAAACTCCGGCTCAGGAACACCTCTGCGGAGGTTCGGACCTGCCTTCGGGCAGAATAACCCTTACCTTACCTTATAGGTTTTGAATACTCTCCAATTCAGTATAGTGGTCTTGTTACACAGCAATTTCCAGACATAGTGGAAGTAAACATGTACAGTATACACATAGCTTCAGTCCACTATTGATCTTTGGTGAGATTGGACCCTTGAAAATTCTTTGTTGACACTATATGTTTCAAGTAACAACTCTCATTATTGTTCCGTATTGAAGATGACGTTAGGCATAGATATCAAGGATAATTAAATAAAAAACCACCTATTCAATACCTATTTAAGTATATATTTCAAGAAATCTACACCAAAAAAAAAAAAAAAAAACTATGATTAATATTCTAATTAAATATTTATTACCTGATTAAGGAAGGGCCAGTATTCCCTAAAAGAGTTAAAAGGAGATGACCTGCAATTATATTGGCAGCTAAACGGATAGCTAATGTACCTGGGCGAATAATATTTCTAATAGTTTCAATACAAACCATAAAAGGTATAAGGATAGGAGGAGTACCCTGGGGGATTATGTGGGCAAATATATGAGTGGTGTGGTTGATTCACCCATATAGTATGAATGATAATCATAAGGGTAAAGATAGTGTGAATGTTAATACCAGATGGCTAGAGCTAGTGAAAATATAGGGAAATAATCCTAGGAAATTATTGAATAAAATAAGTGAGAATAATGAAATGAAGATGAAGGTTCTCCCATTGTGACTGGTTGGTCCAATTAAAGTTTTAAATTCATTATGAAGGGTATTTGTAATTGAAGATCAAATGATGGTAAGACGTGAGGGGATTAATCAGTAGATGAAGGGTAATATTAAAAGCCCAAGAAATGTTCTTAACCAATTGAGGGATAAATTTATGATACTAGATGTAGGGTCAAAAATTGAGAAGAGGTTATTTATCATTTTCAATTTATGGAATTTGAAGTTAATGAAGGTTTACTTGTTGGTGAGGGAATATTATATTAAAAAATATAGTAATTTATAATGGCAAATAAAATAAGAGTAGATGAAAATATAAAAAATAAAATTAATCAATTTATAGGTATTATTTGAGGAATAAAGAAATATTAAAGTATTTAATTATTTTAGTATGACATACTAATGTTATGAATTAACTAATTTCTTCATCAGAAGTAGGTGTTAATTACTATAAAATGGTTTAAGAGACCAGTACTTACTTTCAGTCATCTGATGATGAATTTATTATGTTATTGATTCATTTAATAAATGAGTTAATATTAATTCTTTCAATTACAATGGGCATAAAGCTATGATTAGCCCCGCAGATTTCTGAACATTGACCATAAAATAATCCGGGCCGATTTATAAAAAAACTTGTTTGGTTTAATCGGCCTGGGGTAGCATCAACCTTTACTCCTAAGGCTGGAACTGTTCAAGAATGGAGAACGTCAGCAGCCGTGACTAGAACTCGAACAGGGGTATTTATAGGGAGTACAGTTCGGTTATCTACATCTAGTAACCGAAAACCATTTGTAGGTATTTCGTTGTAAGGAAGTATGTATGAGTCGAATTCATAGGGAGTAGTAAAGTCTGTATATTCATAACTTCAATATCATTGATGGCCTACAGTTTTTACTGTAATAAGAGGGTCTATTGATTCATCAAGTAGGTAGAGAAGTCGAAGAGATGGAAGGGCAATAAAAATAAGTGTAATTGCAGGGAGAATTGTTCAAATTACCTCAATTGTTTGTCCTTCAAGTAGATAACAATGTGTAAATTTATTGAATAATAAACTTCCTATAATATAAGCAACTAGAACAGTAATTATTAATAAAATAAAAAGTGTGTGATCATGAAAGAAAATTAATTGTTCTATTAAAGGAGAGGCACTATTTTGTAGATTTAAATTCGATCAGGTTGCCATACAATATTCTAATAAAAGGGTGAACTTTATATGTAGAGCTTAAATCTACCGCACTATTCTGCCATATTAGAAATTAGTTAATATAGGTAGTTCGGAATATGAATGTTCAGCCGGAGGATAAGATTGATATCATTCTAATGAACTTACCATATTTATAGGGAATAAGACAGTTCGATTTGAGATTATACTTTCTCAAATAATGAAAATAAGGAAGATAATTCCAATAAAAGAGATAGTTGATCCTAGGCTTGAAACAACATTTCAAGATGTATAACTGTCTGGATAATCAGAGTATCGACGTGGTATACCAGCTAGTCCTAAAAAGTGTTGAGGAAAGAATGTTAAATTTACTCCTACAAATATAGTTGTAAATTGAATTTTTAATCACTTAGGGTTTAGGGTTAAACCTGTAAATAATGGATATCATTGAATAAATCCAGCCATAATTGCAAATACTGCTCCTATAGATAAAACATAGTGGAAGTGAGCAACAACATAGTATGTGTCGTGTAAAATGATGTCAATTGAGGAGTTGGCTAATACAACTCCTGTTAGTCCTCCAATAGTGAAGAGGAAGACAAATCCTAATACTCAAAGTAAGGCTGGGCTATAAGTTAATTGGGTTCCGTGAAGTGTAGCTAATCAACTAAAAATTTTAATTCCTGTAGGGACAGCAATAATTATAGTGGCGGATGTGAAATAAGCCCGTGTGTCTACATCTATTCCTACAGTAAATATATGGTGTGCTCATACGACGAATCCGAGGAGCCCAATTGCTATTATTGCGTAGATTATTCCTAAAGTACCAAATGCTTCCTTTTTCCCTCTTTCTTGACTAATAATATGAGAGACCATACCGAATCCTGGAAGAATTAAAATATAGACTTCAGGGTGACCAAAAAATCAAAATAGGTGTTGATAGAGAATAGGATCTCCCCCACCTGCAGGATCGAAGAAAGAAGTATTTAGATTTCGGTCAGTAAGTAATATAGTAATAGCACCTGCTAAAACAGGTAAGGATAGGAGGAGAAGAAGAGCGGTAATAGCTACCGCTCATACAAATAAAGGTGTTTGGTCTAGTGATATCCCAGGGGCTCGTATATTAATAGTTGTGGTTATAAAATTAACGGCTCCGAGAATTGATGATACCCCTGCTAAGTGAAGAGAGAAAATTGCTAAGTCAACAGAAGCACCAGCGTGTGCAATTCCTGAAGAAAGGGGAGGGTAGACTGTTCAACCAGTACCTGCACCGCTTTCCACTAAACTACTTCTAAGTAATAGGACAAGTGAAGGAGGAAGTAATCAGAAACTTATATTGTTTATTCGAGGGAAGGCTATATCAGGAGCCCCAAGTATAAGAGGAACTAATCAATTTCCAAATCCCCCAATTATGATGGGCATTACCATGAAGAAAATTATTACAAATGCGTGGGCAGTGACAATTACATTATAAATTTGATCATCACCAATTAAATAACCAGGTTGTCCTAATTCTGCACGGATTAATAAGCTGAGAGATGTACCTACCATTCCTGCTCAGGCACCGAAAATGAAGTATAATGTTCCAATGTCCTTATGATTAGTTGAAAAAAGTCATTGTTGCGGTAGGGTGGCTGAGGTTATAGGCGGTAAACTGTAAATTTATTTAGGAGAATTCTTCTCCCCTTCCAGGCTTTATAGTCAATAATGATATTAGACTGCAATTCTAAAGGAGTAGGTAAAACCTATTAAGGCTTAAAGACACTGTCTTTATTTATAGCTTTGAAGGCTATTAGTTTTATTAACTTAAAGCCTTAAAGCATAAAATAGATAACAGAACAGAAAGGTAATCCCAATGTTGAAATTCCGGTAAAGGTTAATAGAAGGGGTAAAAAGGTGCGATTGTAGGGGCCCATTAAAGTTAGTTTTAATTCAGTGTAGGAGAATAGGAATGCAAGAAATGTTAGTCGAAGATAATAAAATAGTGTTACGAAAGTCATAATTACTATGATGATAACGATGAATTGATAATTCAGATCAACTAAGGTTTGGATAATCAATCATTTAGGTAGGAATCCTAAGAAAGGAGGTAACCCACCAAGGGAAAGAAGAAGGAGGAATAAACAAGACTTTGTAATTTGGTTGTTAGTTATTGTTAAGAAGTTTTGGTTGATATGGTAAATGCAATGAACATTAAACATTAGAATAATAGATAGGGTGAGAAATGTGTAGATAATAAAATATAGTTCCCATAGGTTTTCTCCTACTACTATGGCGGCAATTATTCAACCAATATGATTAATAGAGGAATAGGCTATTAGTTTTCGTAGAGAACTTTGATTTAATCCTCCTAAAGATCCAATTAGTACTGAGGATAAAATAATTATTCTAATGAAAATGTTTATTTCGATAATATATGCTAACAATATTAGAGGGGCGATTTTTTGTCAGGTTATTAAAATAAAACAGTTTTTTCATCTTAATCCTTCTATTGTTGCTGGAAACCAAAAATGGAAGGGGGCGGCTCCCATTTTTAGTAGCAATGCTGAACATATCAGGGTTGAAAAGATTTCGGTATTTATATAAAAAGGATTATTGGAGAATGCAAATATTAAAATAATAGAGAAAAGTAGTGCAGCAATAGGTGGTTTTTTATTTAATTATCCTTGATATCTATGCCTAACTATATGTTTCACCGTTGATCTTGAAGCAAACAACATAGAGCATTAGTAATTACCAGGAGTCCTGTGTTGACCTTAAGAATGTCTGTGAAAACTCTCAGTACTGCCTGTCTGTTGCTGTTTTCTCCGTTCAGTGTTTGCTCACTGCCTCTATCAAATAATAATCCATGTAAAGTCAGTGGGTGGGTGTACTTGTATGCACTTGTAAATAATTATTATGATAACAATAATTGTAGAGTTTATAACAAAGTTATAAACATTACAAGTGATCAGCTTTAACAGCTTCATTTCAAGTAATACTAATCCCGTATTGACTATAATCAATCAATGAATATTCAAGATAAACTTAAATATTATAATTGAGCGGTCCGCCTATTCAATACAATGTATAATTTATTAATATCTAGGACATGTTTCGTCCCCTAAGGGACATCATCAGCTAATAATAAATTAATAGTAATATATCAGAAATAAATATTAAAGTTGGAAAGACACATTAAAATTTTTGACAATTTAAAATAAGATCTTCAAATTTTGTTAAAATTGTGAGTCATAAGACAAGTAGAACAGTCAAATTGTCCATATTTCTCTTGTTGATGTTCTTGGAAAATACCAGTTTTGCTTATAAAATCTTAAAATATCATTTGTTGTAAAAAGCACACTTGATTTCTATTCCTTTGTGAAAGATTTGTTAAAACTTAATAAGCATTCCTTAGATGGTATACTAAAATTTAAATGCTTCAGAATTTAAAGTCAGATCGGGGCCGTGATGGTAAAGTTCTGTGTGGTAATGGATATAATTTTATCTGAAATAAAATGAAAAAATAAAAAATAATATAAGTATAAGTAACGTGAAATGGAAGATGAAATAATAATAATAATAATAAAGAGTTTGTAAACAGGATTATAAATAAAGTAAAAAGTAAGCCTAAGACAACGTTAATACAAGAACAAAAAGAAAAAGAGAATAAGAAATTTGCTGTATTTACATATAATAGCAGTAAAATATATAGTATTACGAATCTATTCAAAAAATGTAATTTAAGAATCGCTTTTAGGACTAACAACACAAACTCGAAATTGTTTTATAACACTCATATCGTTAATAATAATAATAATAATAATAATAATAATAATAATAATAATAATAATAATAATAATAATAATAATAAATTCCAAAATTCGGGTGTTTATAAACTGAAATGTGCTAGTTGTTTAAAAAGTTACATAGGACAAACAGGTAGGAACTTCATTATAAGATATCAGGAACACACCAGAGCCAAGAAATACAACAGATACTCGGCCATGAGCGAACACATGACCGACTCCAATCACATGTTTACAAACATAGATAATGACCTCAAAATACTGAAAACCGTAAAGAAAGGCCATTTATTAAACATATATGAGGAAATCTACATTTATCTGGACCAGAGAAACAATCCAACAAATAATATCAATGAGCTTTCTGAGAAGTATAACATTTTATATGAAGAACTATTAAAAGCGAAAGTTAGGAAGAAACGCCAGACTCTAACACGTCACACGCTCGGTGACACTCGGGTTGTTCAACTTAGGACACACTCTCCTACTTCCCCTCCACACTCCCCGCACAGCGTAGCAACTACCAGTACTTGTTTTAAAGCAGATGCACACTTACCTCGGTAGAAGTGAGTCCTTCTCCGCACATCAGGGCCAATAATAAGGAGTAAGTAATACGATTTAATTACATTACATTATATTTATTTCATCTTCCATTTCACGTTACTTACACTTATATTATTTTTTTATTTTTTCATTTTATTTCAGATAACATTATATCCATTACCACACAGAACTTTACCATCACGGCCCCGATCTGACTTTAAATTCTGAAGCATTTAAATTTTAGTATACCATCTAAGGAATGCTTATTAAATTTTAACAAATCTTTCACCAAGGAATACAAATCAAGTGTGCTTTTTACAACAAATGATATTTTAAGATTTTATAAGCAAAACTGGTATTTTCCAAGAACATCAACACGAGAAATATGGACAATTTGACTGTTTTAACTGTCTTATGACTTACAATTTTAACAAAATTTGAAGATCTTATTTTAAATTGTCAAAAATTTGAATGTGTCTTTCCAATTTTAATATTTATTTCTGATATATTAATATTAATTTATTATTAGCTGATGATGTCCCTTAGGGGACGAAACATGTCCTAGATATTAATAAATTATACATTGTATTGAATAGGCGGACCACTCAATTATAATATTTAAGTTTATCTTGAATATTCATTGAAAGTTATAAACAGCACTGTTTGACTTTGCAGTACTGAGAAACCCATTCTGCATTAAATTTATTACATTTTAAGTGGGGCCGATGACCTCCAATGTTAGGCCCCTTTAAACAACAAGCATCATCATCATCATCATTATCATCATATTTTAAGCAATAACGGTTTAAGTTAATAATTTTGAAAACCTTTTAAAAATACTGCACTAAACTAATCGGTTCAGGAGCAGACAGATGATAACAATTCATAATTAAATAAATGAAACAGTAATTACAAAGATTTATGACACACCAGTTTCCAGCTACAAAATTCTATAAAATTCAGTCTAACAGTTCTTGTAAATTTGTCTTACGACAACTCTTCTTGGTCTGTATCAAAATTCATTAGATAGTTTATATATCAAAATATGTCAGAATTGTGTTTAATAGATGTATTTATTTATTTATTTATTTATTTATTTATTTATTTATTTATTTATTCATATCAGAAGCATACATTTTACATAGCATAATGGTACTTAATGACGTACATATCAAATAGTGCTGTCCAGAATTTTGCCAAATCACGGGCATTAGGTGTTGCAGCCATCAAGTCCTCTATTGTGCAACTTAAAGGACACTTACTTCATGAAATGGGCTGTGGTTTGGTCTTCACCACATTCACATTGTCTTGATGTGCCAGGAAAGCCCCACTTTACCATATTGATTCTTGATCTACCAATCCCAGTGCGAAGCCTGTTCAACGATTTCCATGTAGACCAATGTTCCTCGTGTCCTGGAGGGAGATGTTCAATTGGTAGCATCCAACCAGCAAGTTGAGGATTTCTAGTTCTCGATAATCTCAGCCTTGTGGATTGAGCAGATTCGTTTAAATCTTAAACTCTTCCTAGACCTCAATCTTCGGTGGGCAGGTTCATATCCATACAATGGATGTGCACATGAGGCAAGTGCTTTAGTTCTCTCATTCATGGATGCAACTTCTCTTCTTATATCTGGTGGGGCGATTCCAGCCAAACAGTAGATTCTATCTCGTGGAGTTGGTCTCAAGCAACCAGTAATGAGTCGACGTGTTTCATTTAGAGAAATGTCAACTTGTTTAGCATGACTTGATCTGTACCAAACTGGGCAAGCGTACTCTGCAGCAGAGTAACACAGAGCCAGGGCTGTAGTTCTCAACGTCTTTGGATGTGTACCCCAATTGGTTCCAGACAACTTGTGAAGGATGTTGTTTCTAGCTGACTCTTTCTGCTTGATGTTCATGCAGTGTTGTTTATAGGTGAGAGCACAATCCAATGTTACACCTAGATATTTAGGTGTTGGGCAGTGATCTAGTTGAGTATCTTCCCATACTACCTGCAATTTCCTTGTGACCTGTCTGTTCTTTAAGTGGAAGGCACATACCTGAGTTTTAGATGAGTTAGGTTTCAATTGGTTTCCTCTGTAGTAGTAGTAGTAGTAGTAGTAGTAGTAGGATAGTTCAGAAAGAGCCTCTGATAACTTTTCTTCTACAACCTCAAAGCAGTTTGCTTGAGTAGCAATAGCTCGATCATCCGCATATATGAAGCTTCTGGTGCCAACTGGAAGAGGTTGGTCATTCATATAGATATTGAAGAGCATAGGGGCGAGAACACTGCCTTGTGGCAAACCATTCTTTTGTTTTCTCCATCGACTATTCTGATCCTGAAAATCAACGAAGAACCTACGATTTTGGAGAAGATTGCAAATTACTTGAGTCATCTTGTAATCTTTTGTCATGTTGTATAATTTGCGCAACAGTATATGATGATTAACTGTATCATATGCAACAGATAAGTCGATAAAAGCCACCCCTGTGATTTTATGATTTTCATATCCATCTTCGATATATGGTGCCAGATGGAGGACCTGTGAAGTACAACTTTTCCCTTTACGGAATCCTGCTTGCTGTGGGATAAGAAGTCGTTCAATGATCACAGTAAGTCTTTCCAGGAGCATCCGTTCTAGGATCTTGTACATATGACACAACAGTGAGATAGGTCTAAAATTTTTCGGATAATTTGGGTCTTTTTCTGGTTTAAAAATTGTATTAATAATGTTATAAATAAAACACATTCTGTTTTTATTACTGTAATTTTTTTCAGGAAACCACAATAAATGCACGCACATGTACATACACAATTCTAATCAACCATGAATAGCCACACTAATTTCTGTATATTTATAAGTCTCACTTCTTTTGGCAGAGCAGGCGGTCCGGTCCGTTAGTATTACCTGGGGACTTTCACTTCTCCAAGCCCAGTCACCTCGTACAGCAGCTGCGTGTAGACCACTGGATTTGAACACAGTGTTACTGGCTACACAACACATGATGACTATTTCTTGGTTTGACTCCAGAGACATTCCAATAATTCATACAGTCACATGCAGTGAACAACTAAACAACAACAGCTCAACAGTATTTAACAGCAGGATGATATTCACAATAGCGAAGATTAATACTGGTCCAATTACCCTCACACTCATGATAACTGCTTCAATCCGCAGATGTACACATACACACAGAATTCTAAGGCAGTACACTCTCCTGTCCCGTACGTCTACTCACTGGACACTCCGACACTCCGACACTCCGACACACTAACAACTCCTCGTTCAGACCTCGGTGGGACAATAGTGACAGCCAACACCTCTTCTGCCCTCAGCTCAGCCACTGACTCCAAGACTTGAGTCCGACAGTGGCTTTAATACTGACTCTACCACAGAGTCCAACATTAACTCCGAGTCTAGCACAACACTGACTGTCCCCGGCTAGCCTCTCTATTTATAGCTCGGGGGAAGTGCCCCAGAATATTAGTGATGTGGCCACGGAGAGAATATTCTCATTGCATCTCCAAGAAAAACGCAGGTAAGCCAGCCGACGAGAAAATACACGGAAACGCCAGCCATACCCTATAGGCCGGCTGGGTGCTCCCTGTTATTATTTATAAATTTCATTTTCCGTATTGACAGATTCAAAGTATAGATAAGAAAAGTGTTTTTCCACCAATCAATACACAATTTATTTTAAATAGATTAAACTAGTACCGGTTTCGGCTCTTTAACGGCCATCATCAGCTAGTACACGATTTGTTTCCATCCATTAGACAATTCACAAGTTGTTATTGTATTAGACATCCGGATGTCTAATAGGGGATGGAAATGTATACAGTAGCATGTAATTAAAATATCAGTAGTCAAGGTAAAAAGTTACATTAAGTTAGAACATGAGTATGTAGGACATATTAAAACATATGGGTCATAATATAAAACACTTAAAAAGTTTTGACACATTAAAATTTGGTAAGTATAGGTAGACACTTGTTAAAAATTTTTAGTTCATGTTACATAGGTTCCATTCTTCTATCTTCTGTGTAGTTCCTTTGCTTTTATGTTATGTTGATTTTAGCTGTGTATGGTAATCTTCGAGAAAGTTCTGAAGCTGGTATGCGTCATATTGATATGGACCTTTGTCATGAAGAAATTTTTTATATTGTGTTATATATTCCAACTTGTGATGTACTCTGGTAAGTTTTAATATAGTAAACAGCAGGTCTTGAGTTTGAATTAGAAGTAGTTGGTGGCAACACCTCTCTCGTCTACGATTGTGGTTGTAGTTTTAGTTGTTGTGGAAGTCTTGTGCCGATGTGTTTGAAGGCTTGTTGTGTTCTACTGCGAGTGGCCTTCAAACACATCGGCACAAGACTTCCACAACAACTAAAACTACAACCACAATTGTAGACGAGAGAGGTGTTGCCACCAACTACTTCTAATTCAAACTCAAGACCTGCTGTTTACTATATTAAAACTTACCAGAGTACATCACAAGTTGGAATATATAACACAATATAAAAAATTTCTTCATGACAAAGGTCCATATCAATATGACGCATACCAGCTTCAGAACTTTCTCGAAGATTACCATACACAGCTAAAATCAACATAACATAAAAGCAAAGGAACTACACAGAAGATAGAAGAATGGAACCTATGTAACATGAACTAAAGATTTTTAACAAGTGTCTACCTATACTTACCAAATTTTAATGTGTCAAAACTTTTAAGTGTTTTATATTATGACCCATATGTTTTAATATGTCCTACATACTCATGTTCTAACTTATTGTAACTTTTTACCTTGACTACTGATATTTTAATTACATGCAACTGTATACATTTCCATCCCCCATTAGACATCCGGATGTCTAATACAATAACAACTTGTGAATTGTCTAATGGCTGGAAACAAATCATGTACTAGCTGATGATGGCCGTTAAAGAGCCGAAACCGGTACTAGTTTAATCTATTTAAAATAAATTGTGTATTGATTGGTGGAAAAACACTTTTCTTATCTATACTTTGGGTGCTCCCTGGTCGGCTGACTCACTAGTCCCTTCCAAAAATTACCAAAAGGGCTGACACCTAACAATAATGTTGTTATACTAAGTCAATGTGAAAATAAAACATGTTTCCTACTGAAAAAAAAAAGAAGCTATATACTAATTTTAAATGTTATTTATTTAGCATATGGCTTTGCAGATACAGTACATATGTAATTTTGGAAAACAAATTATATCTTTATGTCCAGGTTGTTCGTGTAACTAATTGCCTCTGGAAATGCATGAACAATATCACTGATGTTGCCACTGTACTTTCTTTTTGGGCAATTGGTGATAATATGTTGGATGGTCTGCATAGGTGCACCAAAATTGCAGTCATTTTTAGAAATTCTTTTCCATTTGTAGTGGAAATCTGTGCAGTTACCATGGCCCAATTATTGTATCCTCTTAAGAATAGAGCAGGTTTTACGAGGAAGTTCAAATTCAGGTGGCAGTGACGAACCAATGTGTGGCAGAGTTGACTCAGGTCTAGCATTTTGTCTTCCCTGCCATTCTTTAGTTGTATTGAAGTTGGTATTCTTTACTTCTATTGCAGTTCCTATTGGTGGATTTTGAGATCTTAAGACAATTCATATGGACATCAGTAGTGTCGCAGTGTATTGGTAATTGAGGATTATTAATTACCTTCTTGAACTCTCTGAGGCATGCATTTTCATGTCGAAGACCTGATGGGGAAATATGGCTGAGGATAGGTTGATAATATGTGAGTGTAGACTTTATTGTGCCAGTGATGATATACATCGTGGTATTGAGCTCTGTATCTATGAGGTTGGTGTGAGGGCTGTTCAACCAAACAGGAACACAGTACTCGGCAGCCGTAAACACAAGTCCCAAAGATGTGCATCGAAGTTAAGTTGCCGTTGAACCCCAAGTTGTTCCACATAATTTTTGGATTACATTGTTGCGAGTTCTCACTTTGTATTGGATGTTATGAAGGTGTTGTCTAAAGGAGAGTGTTCTATCTAAAGTGACTCCTAGATATTTAGGGAATCTATTATGCCTCAATAATTGATTTCCAATGTACACCTGCTATTGTTTATTAGCCACCTTGTTGTTTACATGGACGCAACATACTTTTGTTTGTTGGCATTAGGTGTAAGTCTCCACAACTTAAGGTATTGCATCAACTCTGTAAGGTTGTCCGTTAGGGTCATATCGGATTAATGTTGTATCTCTGGCAGCAATCGCCCAATCATCAGCATATCCAAATTTTCTTGTAAGTGTGGCAGGTATATCTGAGATATATAAGCTAAATAAGATTAGAGCAAGAAACAGGATGCTGAAGAAGTCCATTATTTAGTGATTGTTTGCTGCTCACAGTATTCCCCATATTTACTTGGAAAAGTCTTTGGTTTAGCATGTTATTCAAGAGCTGGGCAGTCATCTTACATGGTATCACTTTCAGAAACTTGAAGAGTAGGCCAGCCTTCCAGACTGTATCATAGGCTGCTATCAGATCAATAAAAGCCACCAAGACATTATTTGGTCTGTAGTGCTTCTGTGCAGTCTGAATCATACATAATTGCTCACCTCTGTAGGTTTAAACCTTGAAGAACCCTACATGTAAACCCTGGGTGATGCTATGTAAGCAACAGTGAACAAGCGACCAGACATATCTCTCTCCTGGTCAATAGACCCTATACAATTAAAAAATGGTAGCCTAAGAGAAGTTAGGTGCACCACATAAGAGTTTTAGTACTGTATGGTTTGTGCTGTGCAGATCTGCATTTTGCATGGAGCAGTATGTTAGACCCTCAGAGTGATCTTAACTCGCCAGCTTCTTTCTTGATACTAGCTGGGAGAAAGGAAGGGGTGCATGCACTGACAGGCTTTGCCCTTTCCCAAATTATCCCATGCATGAACTTGGTCCACAAAATTCCATGAACAGACTTTACTTCAGTGGTTATAAACATTATATTTGCCATTGGCTGTTCCTGTGCCTAAAGGATATTGATCACTATTTTACCTGTCCTCTTGAATAATCATATTGTAAAGTAGCATTTGAAACTTCAGTCTCTGTGGTACTCTGTTTTCACTTTCTGCTAATGTGCATCATATACGGAGTGAGTCAGCTAATATGTTCACTCAGATAACTCGTAAATCCATTAAAGATAAAGAAGTGACAGAATTATTATCTTGACATGTAATGTTAGCCAATGCCCCCCTTATTTAATTTTAACCTTTTGTTTATTCATATTCTGTTATTACCCGATTAATACAATTTTTGTTTAATTTCAAACCTTCGTTGTCATTGATTAAATTTCACGTTAGGATAATAACGTTTTTTAGAAGCCATTATATATTCATTTTTCCTTTACCTGTTACTTACAGTGATATTAAAGGTTTTAAATCATGCAGTTTCATCATTGTGTATTAATGGATACAGTGCATCAGTTCTGTATTTCAGCAGTTTATGATCCATATGTAGCATGTGGCTTAGCTGCCTGGTTAGTGATTCTTTCAGATAGAGTGGCCCAGGGCTGGTGAATGGAAATAAAGGGAGACCAGGAGTGGAGGGGATCTAATGAGGGTGGGGTTGAGGCTCTTGTCACAGGTGACTCAGTTGTCAGGCAGGTGGGGAAAGTATGTGGAGGAACTACAGACCAATCAGCCTGACCAGTATAGTTTGTAAAATACTGGAGAGTTTAATATCTAAGTACATCAGAGGGATATGTGATGATAAAAATTGGTTCATGAGGAGCCAGTATGGATTTAGAAAGAAATTTTCTTGTGAGGACATATCAGATCAATTGGATTCAGGAGGCCAGTTAGATTGCATAGCCATAGATCTTTTCAAAGCCTTTGATAGAGTGGAACATGGAATATGATTAAAGAAATTGGAGGGAATAAGATTGGACGTAAGGGTTACATGTTATGTAAAAACATTTCTAAATTCAAGGGTTCAGAAAGTCAAAGTAGGAAATAATGTATCGCAGGAAGAGAAAGTTTGTAAGGGAATTGCACAGGGTAGTATAATCAGTCCGTTACTTTTCTTGATATACATAAATGATTTAGGGAATAATATAACATCAAAAATAAGATTGTATGCAGATGACATAATTGTTTGTAGGGAAATAAATACCATTGAGGATTGTTCAGAATTACAAAGGGACCTTGAGAGTATCCAACAATGGGTTGAAGAGAATAATATGAAGGTTAATGGAGGCAAATCAACTGTTACAACATTTACAAACAGGAGTTTTAAAACTGAATTTGAATATACTTTGGATGGAGTAGTTATCCCAAAAGATGGCAAGTGCAAATACTTAGGTGTAAGATTTGAAAGTAATTTGCACTGGAAGGGTCATGTGGATGATATTGTTGGGAAAGCATACAGATCGTTACATGTCATAATGAGGCTACTTAAAGGATGCAACAAAGAATTAAAAGAGAGAGAAAAGTTACTTAAGTATGGTTCGTCCATTATTGGAATATGCAAACAGTGTTTGGGATCCTCACCAAGAATATCTAATAAAAGAAATAGATAGTGTGCAGAGGAAAGCAGCAAGATTTGTAACAGGGGATTTCAGGAGAAGTGTATCAGAAATGTTAAAGGAACTAGGGTGGGAAACTTTAAGTAAGAGAAGGGAGAAAACTAGACTTATAGGATTATATAGAGCCTATACAGGAGAAGAAGCATGGGGAGATATCCGTGAGAGGCTTCAGTTGGAAAATAATTATATCGGCAGGACTGACCACAAATATAAAATTAGAAGGAATTTTAGCAGAAGCGATTGGGGTAAATTTTCATTCATTGGGAAGGGTGTGAAGGAGTGGAACAGTTTACCAGGGGTAGTGTTTGATCCTTTTCCAAAATCTGTACAGATATTCAAGAAGAGAATAAACAGCAACAGAGAAAATAAATGAAATGTTAGAGGGCATTCGACCAGTGCAGGTTAATGTAAATAAAAAATGTGTGTGAAGAAATTAATTCCATCCCCAGGTCAGAGGAGTTTGGACAGTCAAAGTAGGGAACTGCCTGTAGGGGTGAAGTACAGTGGGGACTTCGAGGGCCCTGGGACCGCTATGGTAGCTGTGAAGGCCCTTCAGGAACTCTGAAAAGTGGTGGCAAAAGGGGCTCTGGTTAAGACGCAGCAGGTCGTTATGCTACTTAGTTTCCAGAATGGGTAAAGAAAAGAAAAAGTAAATAAATGCAATGTAAATTTTAATCTTATACCAGTTGTACAGTATCATTTGAAGTAATTCCACATACTGTATATCAGTTGACTGTAAGTAGTACAGGAGATATTATAAGTAGAATTTTGTAAACAATATAAATTTATTAAGGATGAGCTGTGTGTTTAATAGAAAAATTGTTAGCGTAAATTATATAATATTTTATTATAGGAAAATTTTCTTCTCTTGTTAATTTAACATTTAGTGCTTGACAATAATGTATTTTAGTGTACGATTTGCCACCGGGGTAGACACCTCATTTGCAAATAAAGAGATTTTGATTTTGATTTGAAGGAGGACCAGGGTAGAGTATTATCCAGGAATCAGGTTAAGGCAGATGTTGAGGAAAATAGATGGGAGGGAGGGGGGTAAGGAGAAGGTGGTAATTTTCCATGTTGAGACCAACAGCGTAAGGCAACCAGGAATGGGTACTAACATAGATGGAGATGTTTGGGATCTGGTTACGGCAGCACGGAAGATGTTTGAGGAAGCAGAGATTATCAGTGGGACTGTGTAGGAGGGATACTGAATGGAGGGTAATTGGGGATTTAAATGAGACTATGGAATGGGTATGTGGAAAATTGGGAGTGAGATTTGTAGAACAGAGCTCGATAGCTGCAGTCGCTTAAGTGCGGTCAGTATCCATTAGTCGGGGGATAGTGGGTTCGAGCCCCGCTGTCGGCAGCCCTGAAGATGGTTCTCCGTGGTTTCCCATTTTCACACCAGGTAAATGCCGGGGCTGTACCTTAATTAAGGCCACGGCCGCTTCCTTCCACTTCCTAGGCCTTTCCTATCCCATCATCGCAAAAAGACCTATCTGTGTCGGTGCGACGTAAAGTAAAAACAAAAACAAAAAAGAGATTTGTAGATCCTAATGGGTGAGTAGGAGATAGGGATCTACGGTCAAATGGCCTTCACTTGAACCGCAATGGTACATGTAAGTTAGGAGGTTTACTGAGCTCGATAGCTGCAGTCACTTAAGTGCGGCCAGTATCCAGTATTCGGGAGATAGTAGGTTCGAACCCCACTGTCGGAGCCCTGAAGATGGTTTTCCATTTTCATACCAGGCAAATGCTGGGGCTGTACCTTAATTAAAGCCACAGCCGCTTCCTTCACACTCCCAGCCCTTTCCTGTCCCATCATCGCCATAAGACATATCTGTGTCGGTGCGACGTAAAGCCAATAACAAAAAAAAAAAGTTAGGAGGTTTGTTTGGAAGAGTTATAGGGGTCTACATTCAGGGAAACAAAGTGGACCAGGAAGTGGTGATGACAGTACAGGAAGCATGAAGTAAGGATGACATAAAATTATTAGTGTTAAACTGTAGAAGTGTTGTAAAGAAAGGAATATAATTAAGTAATTTGATAGATATATATTTACCAGATATTGTAATCTTGGCTTAGAAGTGATATTACGGATGCGGAAAATTTCTCACGGAACTGGAGTGTTTATTGTAGGGACAGGTTGGGAATAATCGGAAGGGGAGTATTTATACTGGCGAAAGAAGAATTTGTAAGCTACAAAAAAAGTTAAGGATGAGGAATGTACCGGAAGGTACACCTCAACGCCGTGCATTCAAAATTAGCGCCTAAAAGAACTCCTCTTTTGGTAAAACAGTGAAACTGAAACTACACCAACTTGGAACTTTAATCAGAAGATGTCACCACCTAAATATTGAGTAATTTTGTTAATGTGCAGTTTCCTAATCTGAGTGAATTTCTACTTGTTTTGTTTGACATTTGTCAAGAAGTTTGGACATTTTTTCCACAGATGACACTACAAAAACTATGATCATGCACCCTGGTGCTAAGTGAAAGAACTTATGATTTAGAGTTTTGTGTTTCTAGGTTTTTGTAACAGAATGATGTTCATTTATTTTTGGGTTGGCAATTCTTCCTTTTATTTTCGCAAGTTTTGAATCTAGCCAATCGCTAATTTTCGTAATTAATTTCCAACCAATTTCTTTTTCTTTTTCACCTTGTGTTGAACCAATAAAATCAAGAGGGCTTGTCCTGATTCATCTTGAATGATCTCGAACCTTCCCTGAGGGTTTATAAACTGCGGCTTTTCTCATCTCTTGGCCAGTTGATCTTCATCTAACTAAGTGTGTGTGTCAAAGCAAGAGGCGGGCGGTCTCTTTCATCGGTCAACAGTATATGTACTACAAGGTAATGGCCACATAACATCTTTCTTTCTTGCTAACTCCGCAGTTTAACCAGAGGGAAAGGTCCGAATCTTAACTGTGTAACCTACTTTTCAAAAAATGTAACTTTCTGCCGGCTATTGTTAAATCTTCATCAAATCTTTAACTGCAAATCGGGGATAGAGAGTGAATTACCCTCTCGAACTCCCCTTCATCTTGGTTTGAGGTGACGACGTTTTTCTCTAACTGTTTTTCCTACTGTAATGTGTTAATGTAATTTCTATACGAGTCACCTCAGTAGTTTGGGAATAGCCCCTGTTTCATCGGCCTAGACCCCCTTAGTTTTTTGTGTTCATATCTAGGAGTGCAAGTATACGCCTCCATTCATTTTGTGTTTGGGCCATTAATTCAACCTGTTATTCTTATTCCACGAAGGCCCAGTAGGTTGGGTATTTAATACCCCCTGTAAAAGTATGTTCAGTTTTGTAAATGGTGGTTTGAGAGACCAGAGAGTGATGTAATGTTGCCTTGAG
Organism: Anabrus simplex; assembly: GCF_040414725.1. Taxonomy (NCBI): domain Eukaryota; kingdom Metazoa; phylum Arthropoda; class Insecta; order Orthoptera; family Tettigoniidae; genus Anabrus; species Anabrus simplex. Next base: position 173,780,320 of record NC_090271.1, read on the forward strand.
TAGGCAGTAAGAAACTGAGAGCCTGTTAGCTCTTTTTCAAATTTTGTGATTATAACGAGTGCCTCTGGAAGGCCAGATACTGTATTTTGGGAGCAAGTGCTCCATGAATTAGGGCATTTCTGCCCTTGAATAAATTTGTGCTCGGTTGTAAATTTGAGCTTGTAGCTCAGGAAATGTAAAGCTAGGGGCTTAAAGCCCAAAGTGTTCAGGTTCTGAATCTTGGATTTTTCCCAATCTTGTTGAATGTTTGCTACTTGTACCTGTAATATTGACATGAAAAAATTATTAAGATTGAAATTCTGAAAATATAACCTTCAGTTTAAGTTTTAATTTCAATTCCTGACATTGTAGTCAGACCCATTCACCCCGGCACCTTCTTTCACCTCTTCGTTCCACGGGAAACCCCGTAACAAGGAACATTAAATTCTAGGTGTAAGACTCAACTCTAAAGACAATAGGCAACTTGATGTTTTTGAGGTGTACAGACCTGGCAAGGCTGGCAATGACGCTGATGCAGAATTATTTGATAAGATAATCAGCTATGTGGGGAATGATACAGAGAGTAACGTTATTGTAGCGAGTGATCTGAACTTGCCAAAAGTTAACTGGGAAGGGAATGCGAATGACGGAAAGAATGACCAACAAATGGTGAATAAGTTACTATGGGAAGGGCAGCTGAATCAGAAAGTGATGGAACCGACTAGAGGGGAAAATATTCTAGACGTGGTGCTGATAAAACCAGATGAGCTCTATGGGTAAACTGAAGTGAAAGATGATATAAGTGGTCATGAAACTGTCTTGTCAGAGTTAAAAATAAATTTGTTAGAAAGGAGTGTAGTAAAAGTAGGACTAGTAGGCAATACCATTCGGCTGATAAGAGGGGAATGAGGAAATAAAAAAATAAAATATAATTTGATCAATGGAAAATGGTGAATAAAAATGTAAACAGTCTATGGGATGGTCTTAAAGCAATTGTTGAGGAGTGCAAAAACAGATATGTACCTTTAAGAGTGGTAAGGAATAGTAAGGACCCATTATATTCTAACAGGGAAAGAAAGAGATTAAGAAGCAAGTGCAGATTAGAAGAAAGAGAGTTAGGAATTGCTGCGCGAGTAAGAAGAGATTGAAGGAGCTCACTAGGAAATTGAATTCAGCGAAAAAATTTGCCAAGGATAACATGATGGCAAACGTAATTGGGAGCCACATGAATTTTAGGGAGCAGTGGAAGGACATGTGGAAGGCAGAAACAGGTTCCCAGAAGGACATTCCTGGGATCATTAATGAGCAAGGAGAGTGTATATGCAAGGACTTACAGAAGGCAGAAGTATTCAGTCAACAGTATGTAAAAATAGTTGGATATAAAGTAAATGTTCTGATAGAGGAGGTGACTAAAATGGTGAAATACTGAAATTTGCTTGTGATAATAGACATTTATAAAAAGATACAAAAGTTGAAAGCTAGAAAGACAGGTGGGGTTGATAAGATTTCTGGGTATATATTAAAGGCTATGGGTTGCAATATAGTGCTGTATCAGAAATACTTATTTGATTACTGTTTGCATGAAGGAGCTATACCAAATGAATGGAGAGTTGCAATAGTAACCCCAGTGTACAAGAGAAAGGGTGACAAACATAAAGCGGAAAATTACAGGCCAGTCAGCTTGTCGTGTAGTTTGTAAGCTCTGGGAAAGCATTCTTTCTGATTATTAGAGCCCGGATTTCCATGCAAATGCATGTTTTTAAATAAACTGGTTACACTTCTCAAACTTTGCTAAATTTCGTTTTATGGCTTAACGATTCCAAATAACTGTTCTTTTTCCCAGCATGTTTGCACGCTTTGGCCTTTTTACGAGAAAATTCATGCATAATGCATATTTTGAAGATTCTGAATTTAATAGCAAATATTTGTTCTTTTAATATTGCATAATATGACTTTTCTTCTGATTTTTACATATATATAATGTTAACTTGCATGATAGTGCCTTTTATGAATGTTGGTGTGCAGATTTTGGGACCATTTTTCCACGTTATACAGTGCACCCGACTGTCGAGCAGTCATCACAATGTTCTCCCGGTAACTTGGTTTATTCTCAGGGTATTCTATCTATCGCTCATAAAATCTGAGATTTTCATATGTGTTTGTTTTTAACGTGGTTTCGGAAGAGACTCGGTCTGCTGAGACACGCACCATGGGGGAACCTATTCACTCAAGTAAGGACCTGCGGCCGAAAACCTCAAAAAGAATCTCTCTCTTTTGTCAAATTCATCAGTTACTTATATCTACTAAACTTATTAACTAACTTACAAACTAGCTGTTACCCAAAAGGAATTCATAACACAGACACTTTCTAAAAGAAAATTTATTGGAATAAATCATGTTCAATGTAAAGTTAAATGTGAATTCTGGGTAGTATTATCTTAATGACATTTATGTATAAGGGATTAGAGTCAGTGCTGGCTCAAATAAAGTAAAATAATTAAGATTTTAAATTATTTACACTCATTCTCATTCAATGTTCAAGTTCATATTGGTTATTTACTTCTATATTCGTAGCCATGTTCCGAAGTGTATTTGATTTACTCTAATTATATTTAAGAGATCACTGAGCGATCAGGTCCCCATATAAATACTCGATGTGAATACTGTCACGATAATTATATTAATTATTCTCACCACGTTTAAGTCAATTCACTGTGATAAAAATGGATGGTTTGCTAAATTGAAATGTAATAAAAATTAAATGGGATAAAGTCAGATTGCGAATGTAAATCTGATCATATCTTTGCGCATGTATCTCCTAAACAAACTCTTGCGTGAGTATGAAATCGTAAAACTGCTCTCCAAATTTTCCATTCATAAATCTGAACTCTGATTATTTGGTCCTTCATCTTGAATACGCATAAATAACAACTTACGGGCTAAGACAATACCTCCCTAGAGCCTACGACATATGGCTCCTAACTAACCATTTTCCTATTCTTTATATTTTAAACACTTCAACTCAAATCATATCTGCGTGAAAAGAAATGAACATCTATCTAACTGTTTAGGTAGTTTCCAATCCACGCACTCCTCCACCAACGGCTCAATGTGCTTTAGCTATCTCCTATTACTCAATATCTCTCATATGTACGAGCTACTCAACTCGTATGGTCAGTACAGAATGAAATTAATACGTATTATATTGAAATGTCACCGCACCAAAGAATATCACATGTGTACTTAGTCATGAGCCTAGTTAAACCGTATGTTAAAGAACTCTCTTGTATTCGCTACATACCATTTACCAATGTCAGACAAAAACTGTCACGATTCACAATTCTACCATAATACATGTCAATCTTACCTTAAAATGGGTCATCTGCGCGATGTTCACTCTTTTGACATACTCTTTCCACATGACACAGAAACTCACCTCATGTTAATCTAACACAACGTTTCCTCGGCGAATAGCAATTCTTTCTCATACCGCAGAACATAAACAAACATCTTCATTTCAAATATTCCTTAATATACTCCGAGAAATAACCATATTTTAACACCATTCCAATATACATTATCATTCCATTGGCATACTTATTGCCGTACGCATATCGCCGATTACTCTTAAAGCTATATGCCAAACATTTTAGAATTGCCTTATTATAAACTAAAAGTGATCACCGACATAATGGACCAACACAAAATTCTTATCATGGGATTACAGGAAATTAGAAACACTGACCAGGATGCCTTGGAATCTCAAGGGTACAGACTTTATAAAGGTATACCCGGGAAGAGAGTGATGAAGAATGTCCCACAATTTGGAACAGGATTTTTGGTCAGCCTTAAAATAATAAACTCAGTTCAAGAATTCAGATCACAGTCTCCACGACTCTCAACGCTCACCTTAAAGGCATCTAATAAAATCTATACTATAATAAATGCCCATGCTCCCACTAATGATAAAAACAACTCCTCAAAAGACCAGGAGGAAACAGGAGAATTTTGGGACCTATTGGACCAGACCATAGATAACATCCCCAAACACCATATAAAATTATTAATAGGCGACTTCAACGCTCAACTAGGCAGAGAAAGAAAATACCGTGACATCATCGGAAAATGGCCAGCACACAAGAAAACAAATAAAAATGGAGAGAGACTAGTTGACCTGTGTAGAAACCATAATTTAATCTCAAAATCTACATGTTTTAAGAGGAAACCTCAAAAACTCAAAACATGGAAACACCCTGACTACACTAAAGGAGAATGGCAACTGGACCACGTCTGCATGGACAAATACCACCACAAAGAGATCTATAACGTCAAAGTCCTCCGAGGAATAGACACAGGTTCAGATCACTACGTAGTTAAAATTAAAATTAAACTCACTCCCCAGAGGAGACAACAAAAGCAAGCCCTTAAAACTAAAAGAAAAATAGATCCTACCCAGCTAATCAACAACAAAAATTACCAGAAAGCAACTGAAAAAATAAAAATCACAGACAAACTTGAAGACTTAGTACACAACCTTAAACAAATTGCAGAAGACCTAGCTCCAATTAAACCACGTAAAAAACACCAATGGTGGAACAGTGAATGTGATGAAACAGTGGAGAAAAGACATCAGGCATGGCTATTACATCAGTCCCAAAAGACAGAAATATCCTATCAAAAGCTAGTAAAACAGAGAAAAGAAACTACCCAAGTCTTAAGAAGAATAAAAAGACAACATCATAAGGACACCCTGCAGTTAATTGAAGAACAGTTCAGTAAAACTTAATCAAGGGACTACTACAAAACCTTCAGAAAGCAGCTCCAAAAATATGAACCCCCGACCCTACTGATGAAGGATGAAGATGGTAAGCTGGCCCATAACAATAAAGACAATGCAGAAATTCTGGCTAAACATTTCAACAAGCTTTTAAATTGTGAGGAACCTACAGAACTCCTTCATTTGGACACCAACACCCCGATAAAAACATCACCAGAAAACATCAATCCCCCCACAATAAAGGAAGTCTACCAAGCTCTAAATAAATTAAAAAACTACAAAGCGCCAGGAGAAGATCAGACCTTTGCGGAAATCTGGAAATATGCAGGAACCTCAGCAAAAGTTGCCCTCCATCAACAACTTGTCTCTATCTGGATTAAAGAAGAACTACCAGAACACTGGACAACAGCCCTCATTCATCCTCTGCACAAAAAAGGGGACAAAACCGACCCTAATAACTACAGGGGAATCTCTCTCCTAGACATAACATACAAAATATTTTCAATAATCATCCTTAATAGGATAAGTTTACAACTTGAGAAAGAACTAGGAGAATATCAAGGAGGTTTCAGATCCTGGAGGAGCTGTCCTGATCAGATCATGAGTCTTAAGTTGATAATGGACTATAACAGGAGAAGAAACAGAGATATGGTGATAACATTTGTAGATTTCAAGAAAGCTTATGATTGCATCCATAGAGAATCTCTGTTTAAAATTTTTAGACACCTTGGACTACACCCCAAATCAATAAACATGATAAAATTGACTCTCACCAATACCAAGTCAAAAGTGAAGTTTAGGGGGGAAACATCAGAGACATTTGAAATTAAAACTGGACTACGGCAGGGAGATGGGCTCTCACCACTATTATTTAACTGTGCTCTAGAAATGGTAATGAGGGAATGGTTTAGAAAATGTCCCCCCAAAATAAAGATTGGCCGAAAAATCAAAACAAATTGCCTGGGTTTTGCTGACGATTTAGCATTACTAGCAGTGGACATAAAAGAAGCAAAAACCCAGATATCAGAACTTCAAAACATTGCAAATAAAATTGGCCTCAAAATATCATTTGAAAAAACAGAAATTATGCCCCAAAAACCAACACAGCTAAAAGAAGTCACCATAAATGGTAATAAAATCAAAATAGTAACTCAGTTTAAATATCTTGGAGAAGTAATAACACATAACTTAAATGAAAAAATCTCAATCCAAGTAAGAACAAATAGATTAGCTAAAGCACAAAAATTAACATGGGATATCTACAAAAAGAAATGTCTATCAATAAATACAAAAATAAAACACTACAACACAGTTATAAAACCGGAAGCTACATATGCAGCAGAAACACTCTTTTACCTGAATAAACAATCAAAGACTGACAGACTTCAGAAAATTGAAAGGAGGATTGGAAGAACCTGTATCAACAAAAAATATCAGAAAGATGGACAGTGGCGGTTAATACCTAACAAAGTCGTGTACAAAGAGCTAGAACCCATTACAGATACTATGCGTAAGAGGAGACTGGGATTCTTTGGACATATCATGAGGATGCAGGACTCGAGACTTCTGAAACAACTAGTACAACACAATCTCGTCTCAAAAAATACCACAACAGGATGTAAATGGATCAGAGAAGTAAGAGAGGATCTGAAGGAAATAGGCCTTACAACAGAAGACAGCAAAAATAAGATAAAATTGAATACAAAACTCAAGAATACAAACCTCCGCTTTACCCTTACACAAAACAAACCAACAACACGCACATTTTCAACTGAGGAAAGGGCACGAAGATCGGAGCGTCTGAAGAAGTACTGGGAGGACCGCAAAGCCCGAACAATCCCTTCAAAGAGACCTGAACGACGGACTGACTAAAGTGATCCTATGTGGTCATAAAAGAAGAAGAAGAAGAAGAAACGCATTTTAATAACCTCTTATCTTTTAACAGCAGTTGGAGTTCAATGCCCTCTTTCTATAAAGAAAAGAATACGTAACTTAACTATATTCATCTATGTCGCGCAGGTAAATTTATGACGTAATCATTGTACAAGTAATACGAGATTAATCGTAGTTTCACTAGTTGTATAGACTCATTGCTATTAGATCTTCACAAGTAACACTTCTTTCATTTACTCATGCTAGTTTCTACTGTATGTATGCAAGTGCGGTAGCATGTATATGATATAATAGAATTCTAATTCTACACTGCCATCTTATCTTATAGCCTTAAATATCTCACACTTCACTTTATGATTCACATACGTTCTTAATTAATTCATAAATATCACCAATCACATGCCGAAGTTAGAGTGAGGGTGTAGATTGCAAGAAACTACTCTACTAAAAAAATGTAAAGACTTAGCTCGTCAGATGTTATGTTTGGTCTGGTTGTCACTCCATTCCTTGGTTGTGGTTAGACCCTGTTAGGATCTGGATCTCCGGTTGGACAACGTCTTCCCGGTCATCGACTGGTCATATGGCTGGCTGGTCCATTCCTCATCGGCTGGTCATCTGGCTGGCCGGTCCATTCCTCATCGGCTGGTCATCTGGCTGGCCGGTGCCTATCCTCATCGACTGGTCATCTGGCTGGCCGGTTCATTCCTCATCGGCTGGTCATCTGGCTGGCCGGTGCCTATCCCCAGTTCAGTCCATCATGTAGATTTAGCAAGCAGTCATCATTCCAAATCTGCAGACAGCGTAGAAAATTCCTTTTGCGGAGCAATCAGTCATGATATATTCCATTGTTCTACTGCTTATTCTTAATGACGAAATTTTCTTCAGTTGGGATAAGTTATCCGTATATATATATAAAGTTTATTACAACAGGGGTAACTTTCTTCCCATACGAAATTATCGGTCCTCCGATATAGTGAATCCTTCTTCACCAATCGCAGAGTGGTTGCTCACCGGATCCAAGTCAGATGTATCTCACCGCGATTTACTTATTTTTATAATATCTCGTCTCTTTTATAATGTACGCCGGTGAATTATTTTGTCAGATTTGATCGTCGATCGTAAAATAGTCAATATCTTCTTCAGAAGTTTAGGATAATCTTCCGATGTAAAGCTTAGCTTGTACTTGCGTCTTTCTTCTGCCGTTGAAAATTTTAGAGTATATTTTTTAACAATTAGTCCGCTGCTATATTTTTTTTATAAAACACTCCAACTGAGCCTCTACTGTCCTGCGGTATCTTCCAAATCAGTCCGTTCCGTGACGTGCATGGTCTCCTATATACCGTATTAATGAGAAGTTCATTGCCTTAATAGATCGCATGGGCCATACCTTCCTATGCCGCCATTTTGTAAATGGTCTACGAGATGCGAACGGGCACAACAGTATGTCTACTACTGAGAGTCAGAGAGAGGTCCTATAATCCAATTAACCAAGCATTGATGTAAGCCGGAAGTCTGCATGTCGATCTTTGTAATTCTTAGGAATAAGGTGTCCCAGTTATAAATTCCTATAAATTGAACCTTAAATTGTGCATTACTCATTGACGACTCATTTGTTCGTCTATACTGGACACCACGTTACTGAGATAGCAGCTTACAAATGTTGGTTTTGTACTGTACCCTCTTCCGTTGTTATCCTGGAATTTTCTACCCAGTACTCTCACTCGGCACATGTCTTTGTTATCGCAGAAGGCAGTCGTTACCAATTATTAAGGACATTCAAAAGTGTCTGCAGTCATCGTACGCAGAAGTAGCTGCGGCAGCTAGAGATAGGTCGAACAAAGTGATCCGTTCAAATCCTGACTTTGAATTCGTCAAGCTTGTATAAGACGCATTGTGGTGAGAATGTAAAGGCATACAATTTGACCTCACTTTGTCCGAATTGTTGTCATTTAATTATGCACCTGTCACTTGTTGTGACGTAGAAAGATCATTTTCTGTGCTTACAAATGTGCTGACATAAACAGATGAGCTTAAATTAAGACAGTTGGGAGAAATTACGGTAGTTTTACAATGTTTCAAAAGTAACTGAATTTTTATAGTGCATATTTCCCAGTTTTTGTGTGCATGTTTTGCCATATGATAGTGCATGGAAAAACCGGGCTCTACTGATTGATTATATTAGACATGTTTGCAAAATTACAAACATTTGATAGAAGGCAGTTTGGGTTTAGGAATGGTTGTTCCAGTGAAGTTCAACTTGTAGGATTCCAGCAAGATATAGCAGATAGTTTAGATTCAGGAGGTCAAATGGAGTGTATCACTATTGACCTATCCAAGGCTTTTGATAGGAGCTTACTGACAAAACATGAGGGTAATTGGAGTAGACAAAACAGTGGTTGGCTACATTTCTAGAAAATAGAACTGAGGGATTTAGAGTAGGTGAAGCATTATCTGATCCTGTAAGGATTGGGGGGGGGCTACTGCAGGGCAGTATTATTGGACCTTCATGTTTTCTTGTATATATAAATGATATAATGGAGTTCGAGGGATGTTCCACCATTCAACACATTGTAAAATTTATTAAATTTATTGGGCGAAGACCGGTTTTGACTCCCTTGGAGTCATCATAATTTCTTATTGAATATTAAAATCAAGGGGAATCTGATAACAATCATCATTAGGGTTGCCTACATACAACTCGATTGGTTGACATGTTGACTTCTAATATGGCAGAATAGTGTGGTAGATTTAAATCTACAAAATAGTGCCTCCCCTTTAATAGAACAATTAATTTTTTTCATGACCATACTTATTTTATTGATAATTACTATTCTAGTAGCTTATATTATAGGAAGTTTATTATTCAATAAATTCACACATCGTTATTTACTTGAAGGACAAACGATCGAAGTAATTTGAACAATTCTCCCCACAATTACACTTATTTTCATCGCTTTACCATCTCTCCGACTTCTTTATCTTCTTGATGAATCAGTGGACCCTCTTATCACAGTAAAAAACTGTTGGACACCAATGATATTGAAGCTATGAATATACAGACTTTACCACTCCTTATGAATTTCACTCATATATACTTCCTTATAGCGAAATACCTGTAGACGGTTTTCGGTTATTGGATGTAGATAATCGAACTGTTCTTCCTATAAATACAGCTATTCGGATATTAGTCACCGCTGCTGATGTCCGCCATTCTTGGACAGTCCCAGCCTTAGGGATAAAGGATGATGCTACTCCAGGTCGATTAAATCAAACAAGTTTTTTTATAAACCAACCTGGATTATTTTATGCTCAATGTTCAGAAATCTGTGGAGTCAAAACCACAGATTCATACCTATTGTAAACGAAAGAATTAACATTAACTCATTTATTAAATGAATAACATAATAAACTCATCATCAGTATGTCATGCTAAAATAATTAAAAAACTTTAATAGTTCTTTATTCCTCGGATAAATTGGTTAATTTTATTTTTTATATTTTCAACCACCCTTATCTTATTGACATGTCAACCAATCGAGTTGTATGTAGGCAACCCTAATGATGATTGTTATCAGATTCCCCTTGATTTTAATATACAACAAGAACTTATGATGACTCCAAGGGAGTCGAAACCAGTCTTCGCCCAATAAATTTAATGAATTTTACAATGTGTTGAATGGTGGAACATCCCTCAAACTCTTATTATATTAGTGATACGCCAACACGGAGATGAAAATCATAACCTACGATATTAATTATGTGCGAATGATGTTATACTGTATAGAGTTCTAAATGTGTTGCAAGATTGTGAGTGACTGCAGAGGGACTTAAACAATGTAGTGAGATGGACAGCAGATAATGATATGAATGTAAATGGGATGAAGAGTCAAGTTGTAAGTTTCACCAAGAGGAAAATCCTCTCTGTTTCAGTTATTGTGTTGATAGGGTGATAGTATCTCATGGGGAACAATGTAAGTACCTACTGTCGGCGCAGAATGTATGTGCAGCCGAGTTTTAACGGTAATAAAATTTGAACCAGTCCATCAATCTAAAATATAATCACACCATCGTAAAGCTTGTTTTGTTTTGCGTTCTTCAGTGGTATATGCATATTTTTATTATGTTTCTTGTGAACATTATATTAGGCGGAATGCAAAAAGTACCTATTTTCTTGCCCATTTTTTGTAAACAACAACTTTGTAGTACCATTACATAAAAATGCACTTTTATGAAATTTAGGTGGATTATGGAATGCACTATTATAAATATATTTATGAAGTTGAATTACTTTACATGCTTTGGAAAAAAGTTATTGTTTTTGTAAAAGGCTGTCCATTTGATACTGGGTGGTCTTCTGAAATCGAGATTTAACCAGAAAGGTCTGAAGATTTTTGTTTCAAATCGTTGTTTACCAAAAATGTACAACGATTACTGTATTTTATACCGAATTTTATTTGATAGCGAGTGATAAGGCGCTCCGGCGTGAAATCAGCTTGCTTTCGCCAGGGGTAGTACAACCAACAGATAAGGCGAGTTAGCACAAGCCTGAATGTATTCACCTATATTCTGGCGCTTATGTGTTACATGGCTTTGGACCTCCAAAGATAATTTAACATTTTTTAAAAAAAATTTATTGATTTTTTTTTTCTTTTCGTAATTTGTAGGTTTAGAATATGTAAAGTGTATATACAGTACTGTATAATGATTACTGTTGTGTGTGCCCTTCGCATCGCAAGCTCCGCAACCCGCCGCAGCACCGAAGTTTCTAGCAGCTACGAGGTGTCCCCACTGCGCCTGGCACGCTCATCGATGACGTCAGCCAGCAATATATAAGGAGCTTCGTTCCGAGCCTCTCCAGGACTACCCCAATGTTCGACGACCAGACCACACCGCAAGTCAGACACAGAGGCATTCCTCTTAAAAACGTGTTTTGACCAGGTGGACAAATTGCTGGCTGTGAGGTTTCACCTCTGAACATTGCCTCATTATCCTGATCCCCGTAGCCACGTCGAGCCCCGAGTAAAACATTCTGCTACTCCCTTTAGTCCTCGCCAGTGCTCCGACGTCTACCTTAGCATTCTGCTATTTGAATAAATTAATGCAAGTTCCTCACAAGTATAAACCTAGTACCAGCATTCTGCCTCTCTCTACAAGTTATGCTTGTAATTTCACAGAAGATAGTTTTCGACTATCAGGACAATTTATTAGTGAAACAGACTCATTATCCTGATCCCCGTAGCCACGTCGAGCCCCGAGTAAAACATTCTGCTACTCCCTTTAGTCCTCGCCAGTGCTCCGACGTCTACCTTAGCATTCTGCTATTTGAATAAATTAATGCAAGTTCCTCACAAGTATAAACCTAGTACCAGCATTCTGCCTCTCTCTACAAGTTATGCTTGTAATTTCACAGAAGATAGTTTTCGACTATCAGGACAATTTATTAGTGAAACAGACTATCTCCTCAGGATAGAATTCTCGTATTGTATAATTGTACATATGCAACAGACATTCAATTTAAGATTTAATTTCAACATTAACTGCGTGCATTCAAACAAGTTTCAAGAAGAATTCAGTTTTATTTCTTATATATATTGTATCATATCATTGAAACAATAAACTTTATGTTGTGTCACTGTATACCAAGTTCCTTGTATACAACAGTTACTATTTACAATGTAAGCATCTGTTTGCATATGTTATTTATTCATCTACATCTGATATATCATCACTGAAGTGGAAATTATCATCATCATCACTTTCAAAATCCGAGTCCTCAAGATCAATAATTAGAGGCGGTGTCATTAATGTATTTTCTTAGAGATGTTCTCCAATAATAATTGTCAATTTTCTGTATGTGCATTACACACTTTTCCCAAAGTTCAGGTGTCACGGAATGTAAATGGTTTCCTCACAGATCTCTGATTACATTTTCACAGTTCCCTTTTTCTTGTGCATTTGCCATATTAACACTTGCTATTTTATTTTTCACGTAAGTCCAAATGACTTCTATGGCATTTAACTCACAGTGCGCAACAGGCAATCACACCAATTCAACATCTTGGCGCAATTCTTTCATAATTTGGTCAAGTCTCTTTGCAGAATTCCAAAATAAGGCTTAGAGTTGTTAATATATTGAAGTTTAATGTTCCTTTTCTCTATCAAGGAAATAATATTAGTCTTCATCCAAGCCATCGTTGGTTTCTTTCCCTGGGTCAAGCATCGTATGGTAAGGTGCCTGATCAATCACAATAGCTGACTTCGGTGGGAGTTTCATTAAAATCTTCGAAACCATTCCTCAAAATGCCGAGAATTCTTCTCCTCGTGATAGTCTCCAGTCCCTTCCTTTCCTACAAAGCAGAGTTCCGCCTCTTCCAAAAAGCCGACTTCATTACCTATATGTAGTATAATTACACGTTTTCCGGCACCGGATGGGGCTCAAAAGCCCCTCTCCATCCAAAAACCTCCTGTAAATGACCATTATAGTAGTCTAAGTTTGAGGATTTACAATTCAATGCTCCTATAACGATTTCTTGCCAGGCATATTTAACCATGTGATTTTGACCGCACCAAGTCTCATCTTTGTAATACGCTTTATGCCCACTTTCTCTGTCGTCGTATTTTTCTTAAAAATGCATGCCGTGAAGCAGCAACAGTCACTGATTCCATAAGGACAGGCTTTTTGTTTAATTTTTTAAACCTAAAACCCATGCCTTTAATCAGTTGACGAAGCTTTGTACACAACGTAATTGGGAAGACCAGCATGTTTTTTTGAAGTTATCCTTCAATTTTTTAATAGTCGGAAACAGTTTCGCCAGAATGAATTCGTGAAGAGACCTGCAAATCACTCCAATAGTGAACTGATCCACTTGAATACTCGGCCGTCCGCTCAACATTCTCTTCCTCTTAGACGGCGTTGATAAATCCGCACACAAATTTTTCTCATTTTCCACTTTAATTTCTGCACTGATTGGAGCAAAATACCAAAACAATCTGCCACTGGTTGGCACACAGTATATCGGTTTTCATGAAGCTTCTAGAGTGAAAAAGCAAATTGCACTTACAATCATATGTATTTCACCTTCCGTGAAACATGACCTCAGAGGCATTTTTAACTCCCGTCTTAACTGAGCAATACAGTCAGTGATCTTGAAAGCCCAGACGAATGCAAATAACTACACCACAAATAAGTCTGGAAATGTCATGATTCACCTGCTTGTCATGTATCGTGAAAGGGAGCTTATCAACAGGGTTTGCCCGCTTACTGGACAACCCTTTACTCAAGCTGCTTTACACACCTGAGTGCATATCGCTCGCTCCCTTTAAAATAAAAATTTGTATAAAATATAGAAATTATTGTAAGTTTTCGGTATACAATGATTTGAAACAAAAAACTTCCGAACTTTCTGATGAACTCAATCTCGATTTCGGAAGACTGCCCAGTATCAAACCGACAGCCTTTTACAAAATCAATAACAACTTATTTGCCAAAGTGTGTAAAGTAATTAAACATCTGAAATATATATTTATAATAGTGCATTCCATAATCCACCTAAATTTCATGAAAATCAGATAGTGCTTTTTCATGTAATGGTACTACAAATTTATGCTTACAAAAAACAGGCAAGAAAATAGGTAGTTTTTGCATTCTGGCTAATATAACATTCACAAGAAACATAATTTTTTTTTTTGCAAATACCACCAAAGAACGCAGAGTAAAACAAGCCTTACAATGGCGTGATGATTTTTAGAATGGTAGATTGGATTAAATTTTATTAGCGTTTAAACTTGACCGCACATACTTTCTGTGCCGGCAGTAGGTGTTAATACAAGGAATGAACTTCATTGGGGCAGTTAAGAAAGGTTACAGATATCTTCACGTGGTTATGAGAGTATTTAGGGGTTGTAATAAGGAGGTAAAGCAGAGGGCGTATAAGTCTGCGGTAAGACCGCAGTTAGAGCATGACTCCAGTGTATGGGACCCTCGCCAAGACTACTTGATACGAGAACTAGGAAAAATTCTAAGGAAAGCAGCTCAGTTTGTTTTGGATGATTTAAGACAAAGTAGTGTTACTAAAATGTTGCAAACTTTGGGCTGGGAATACTTGGGAGAAAGGAGATGAGATGCTCAACTATGCGGTAGGTATGTAATACCAAATTAGTTGGTCCGTTATTGGACATTATAAATTTTTCCATCTAACTCATTCCTGATTGCCAGCGTTTCGCCCCAGTGTGCTAAGTTAGTCAGTTGGTATATAGCACACCTACCAAGACGCATGGCTAGTGCATACCGTGGAGGCCACTGCATAGGCTACTTGGAGCCACCGGCAGTGCCAGTGCACTATGAGAGACTTCGTCTATTTACCAAAAAATTGATGCCTGCTTGGCCATCAGATGATGTTGATTCCCATGGGGAACCTGAAATATTTGTCCTGAATGAGTTTACCAATATAAATGGTCCATTATTGGACATTATAAATTTTCCAGCTAACTCATGCCTCCACGGTATGCACTAGCCAGCGTCTTGGTGGATGTGCTAGGTACCAACTGATGAGCCTAGCCTAGCACACGGGAGCGAAACGCTGGCAACCAGGAATGAGTTAGCTGGAAAATTTATAATGCCTAATAACGGGCCATTTATATTGGTATTATAAATTTACTCATTTGGAACGGCCTAAGTTAACTGCAGTTAGGAAAAAAACAAAGACAGTCTTTCTCAGAATTCTGTAGCGAAGCACGGGTACATCAGCTTTTTTTTTTTTTTCCTACTGGCTTTACTTGCAAGTGACTAATCTCATGTTTTAATCCGTATTGAAAACTGTTGATATACAATAATAAAGTTTTATTATGAATCCACCTGTTCAATACATTATAATGTTGTTACATTTAAAATAACTTCATTAGTTAAAAAGTTATATATGGGACATGTTTCGCTCCCTTATAGAGCATCATCAGCCAAATCTGAATCTCAAATAATTGTTATTTACGTAAATGAAGACTTAAGAACTATTAGAACATTTTTGACAAACTTAAAACTTATTCTACTAGAAAATCATAAAATATAAAATCTTTGTATACATGGCTTAATTACATGTGCTTAATAGGAAGATACATTAAAATTATGGAAGAGAGAGTACTAAAATATAAAATAAATAATATATATATCATGTCCAAAATCCTAGAAAGACGTGAAGCTCCTAAGTCACGTCTTTCTAGGATTTTGGACATGATATATATATTAATTATTTTATATTTTAGTACTCTCTCTTCCATAATTTTAATGTATCTTCCTATTAAGCACATGTAATTAAGCCATGTACTGTATACAAAGATTTTATATTTTATGATTTTCTAATAGAATAAGTTTTAAGTTTGTCAAAAATGTTCTAATAGTTCTTAAGTCTTTATTTACGTAAATAACAATTATTTGAGATTCAGATTTGGCTGATGATGCTCTATAAGGGAGCGAAACATGTCCCATATATAACTTTTTAACTAATGAAGTTATTTTAAATGTAACAACATTATAATGTATTGAACAGGTGGATTCATAATGAAACTTTATTATTGTATACTGGCTTTACGTCGCACCGACACACTTATGGGGGCGATGGGACAGGAAAGAGCTAGGACTGGAAAGGAAGCGGCCGTGGCCTTAATTAAGGTACAGCCCCAGCATTTGCCTGGTGTCAAAATGGGAAACCACGGACAACCATCTTCAAGGCTGCCGACAGTGGGGTTCGAACCTACTATCTCCTGAATACTGGCTGCACTGGTACATCAGCTAGTCAGATGGTAAAGATGTTGATTCCCATAGGGTACCTGAAATATTTATTCCGAATGAGTAAATTTATAATAACAATATAGTTGGTCTGTTATTGGACATTATAAATTTTCCAGCTAACTCATTCCTGGTTGCCAGCATTTCGCCCCTGTGCTAAGTTGGGCTCATCAGTTGGTACCTAGCACACCTACCAACACGCATGGCTAGTGCATACCGTGGAGGGCACTGCGTAGACTACTTGGAGCCATCGGCACCACGGTATGCACTAGCCATGCGTCTTGGTAGGTGTGCTATTTACCAACTGATGAGCTCAACTTAACACACTGGGGCGAAATGCTGACAACCAGGAATGAATTAGCTAACATTTATAATGTCCAATAACAGACTACCTATTTTGTTATTAGAAATTTACTCATTCGGAACAAATATTTCAAGTTCCCTATGGGAATCAACATCTTTATCATATATGGTATGTTTCGAGCTGTCAGTGGTGAGTTGGCATGGAATGACATAAGTAGAAGAATAAGCTTGAGTGGAGCTTTTAAAAGTAGGAAAGATCATAATATGAAGATTAAAGTTGGAATTCAAGGGGACGGATTAGGGCAAATATTCATTTATAGGGCGAGGAGTAAGGGATTAGAATAAATCAAGGAAAATGTTCAATAAATTTCCAAGTTTGTTGAAAATATTTAAGAAAAAGCTAGGTAAGATAAATGTAAATATTTGGTAAATAATTGATTAGGAATCTGTCGCCTGGGTGACCGCCCTAAATGCAGTCATTGATGATTGATTGAATGTTTAAAGACATTCCATTTTCTTGAAGTATTTATAAGATTTTTAAAAATCATCCTTCTGAACTTGCAGCATCCATAACTGTAATGCTATATGCAGAATATAGTGTAGTTTCATTTAAAAAAAATAAAGAAATAAGGTATGGTACCATTATCTCCACAGGTATTGATACTCTGGAAACTGCAAGTTCAATTATGAGCCCCTTAGTAATACTACTGAAAGTGAAAACAGATTTTCAATATCTTTAGCAGTTTATGGGTTATTAACTGACTCACCCTGTAGCCTATGTGTAGAGCACTGTACCATATTTACCTTCATAGAGTTTTTCTTTAATTTTCAGGTTCTTAAACTCGATAACAACCAATTCAAATCGCTTGCTGGAATGCCAAGCCTACCAATGCTGACAGTCTTCTCTATAAAGCATAATCACATCAAGAATCCTGATGACTTAAAATATCTTCAGCAGTGCATTAGCTTGATTTCCATTGACTTGAGGGGAAATCCTATTGAAAGTGAACCTGAATTGAATGACTATGCCAGAACTCTGCTACCTTCATTAACCATTATAAATGATGGAACATTATGAAATAATGTAATATGTACTTAATAAATTCTTTCATCATGTAGCTTACCAAGATGCTCTAAGGGTTCCACGCTGCATTTAGTTTTGAATTTTCAAGAAGAATTTTACATGCAGTTTATTTTTGCATCAGAGTTATTTCACTGTCTCTTAAAACATCACTGTATTCATTAAACTATTTGAACAAAAGAATTAAATGCATCCTACTCATTTTCATCTGCTCATTACAGTTTCACGGTATATGGTATGTACTTCAGACTACAGTAACCTAATAATAAATTATAAGATCTTACTTTTAATTACATTTATTTTGCATTTTGCAAATATTTAACTGAAGTCTGTGTATTTCAATTACAGCTATTTTCAGCTGTGCCAATAGATACTTGTCAGTCAAACAGAATCTGCATTGTAACACGATGGGGGTAGGAAATAAAAGCACACTGGCAGCATTTAATACTATGACTAAGATTTATTGTAATTACTAATTGCTTATACACTACACAGACACACTAATTCACAGTTTGCACGCTCTCTCTCACACTAACTCAGTCACACCAGTCAATCCTTTGTCGACAAAGCGCTCCTGAAGAAAGTCTACAATCTTCTCAGAGGCCAATGATTACTCCTATGTCCAAATCTGACAAGGTGGTTTACTGCCACTTGAAAAGGTGTACAGCTAGACAGACTAATTAATGTATTGTAAGGTGTCACCTCTGGACTTCATCACTTTGCTACACTTCACTTCAGGGTTTCAACCCCATCTTCTCTGTGTGCACCTGTACTTGCAAAGGCAGGGTTGGATACTTTCTGTTTGGTCTCCACCTGCTCCGAGCTCTTCCCTTGCTATCATGTATCCACATACACTAATGTTGCTTAGCTAGGCACCTGTTGAGGCTAGTCCACTGCGGCTGGGCTGGCTTGACATACACTATTATTATTTATTTATTTATTTTTATTTTTTACAATTTTGCTTTACGTTGCATCGACACAGATATGTCTTATGGCGATGATGGGATAGGAATTGGAAGGAAGCGGTCGTGGTTTTAATGAAGGTACAGCCCCAGCACTTGCCTGGTGTAAAAATGGAAAACCACAGAAAACCATCTCTTCAGGGCTGTCGACAGTGGGGTTCAAACCTGCTATCTCCCAGATGCAAGCTCACAGCTGTGCACCCCTAACCGCACGGCCAACTCGGTACTTGACATAAATGCGGACGGATTATGTCATAGTCAAGCGAAAGTGCAAACACACTTGGCAGGAAAATGGAGCAGTAACGTTTGATTGTGACTAAGAAGCTCCCCTCGCACTATTCAGCAAAATGTTAATTGAGGTACAGTATTCTTTTAAAAACACACTATAATCGCAAGAAAGAACTATATTTTCAAGATATTCCCGTTTGACTTATAATGTAATCGATATAAACATACATAGTTTTATTTTCTTATATTTACACATTCAAAGAAAACTAACACATTACAATGGGTTTTTTTTTTTTTTTTTTTCTATTGGCTTTACGTCGCACCGACACAGATAGGTCTTACGGCGACGATGGGACAGGAAAGTGCTAGGACTGGGAAGGAAGTGGCTGTAGCCTTAATTAAGGTACAGCCCCAGCATTTGCCTGGTGTGAAAATGGGAAACCATCTTCAGGGCTGCTGACAGTGGGGTTCGAACCCACTATCTCCTGAATACAGGATACTGGCCGCACTTAAGCTATCGAGCTCGGTTTACAATTTTTGTGTTACAATTTACAAAGATATGGGATTTAAGGCTGCAAGGTACGATTACAACTTCTTGGATGGGAATGACAGAATTTCCATTAAGAAAAGTAAAATATCTGTTATTCATTCAGCAAAACGTAATATATTTACATAATACAACAAGTTTAATACTTGATTTTTTTTGCACAGTGTTGTAGTATTATATGACTTTCCCTCTTCACTGAATTTCTGAAAATAGTAGGTATTTAAAACTTACCAGGCATGCGATGATAATAGCTAGCATCAATATGGAGAGCAAGTTTCACCACAAGTAAAGACATGCATATTTACTATCCTTTATTAAAGTACAACAGTGTAAATGCATCTGTCAAATAGATATACAGTATGCCTCAAATAAATAACCTAACTGATGTCGTTCCCGGTAAGCAAAATTGGATTTTTGGTGAGTTAATCAGATAATTTAAACTCAAGCAACCACAAACCCTACGGCACAAGAGCACTGAAGGTAAATAGCCTACCAAGCGACTGCTGCTCAGCCCAAAATCCTGCAGATTATGAGGTGTCATTTGGTCAGCATGATAAATCCTCTCAGCTATTATTATTGGCTTTCTAGACTCTTATCCACCTTAACTCTATATTATATTATATTATATTATATTATATTATATTATATTATATTATATTATATTATATTATATTTCTAAACACCTCTTAAAGTATAATAGTGAAAATTATAATTAATTGCATACAGTACTAAAATATTTGAAGTTGTAACTTTTCGTTGTATCCGGTCAAAATACATAAACTGTATTAAACAGAAATAGCTTATTTCTTACAATGTAAATTGAAAATGACATGAATTCCTGTCCACTGGAAATAAAACACAATAAGCACTTTTAAAAATATAATACTTAAATGAACCTTTACTGTCCTACACTTTTATCTGCACTCCTTGCCACCAACCCTCTCTTACTGTAGTCACCACATTTCGTCTTTCAGTTCAAAATTGAAGGTATCTTTTGTTTCTGCACAGTAAGATGCTGAATATTGGGAGTACATATTTTTAGAAATGAAACAAATGAAACAGTTTAAGTGCTCATCCAACAAGAGTGACCTGTGTCTGTTTTTACATATTTTCAGGGCAGAGAAAATCTGTTCGCACAAATACATGGAACCAATATGCTCATTATCCTAGTTGCTCGCTAATGTAGACATAGAAATCAATCTTGCTGAACAAATAAATAAAAATCAACTACGTCCTTACGTCACCATAATCTTTCAATATGTTAGTGCGACGTTAAACCACTAGGGGAAAATAACAAAGCTCATTGAGCTCTGACTTGTAGCGGCTTTATCCATGTATGACATGTTCAGTGTCTTTCCTTGGTAATCCCTCTATGTTAACTGGGCTTACTCAAGCACAGTTGGTCTGTGGCAAGGTCAGGTAAAAAACAGTAAACCACACACACATAAAAACTGGTTTGGTTCCAGTGCTCGATGAGGGTAAACAAATAAAAGAAAAATAATATGTTGATGGCACTTGTGCATTCACCATCTTGCTTACTTGGTCTGAATATCATTAGTAGTTTGGGTTCAATATATAAATGACAGTAAAGAACTGGAATCACAGATAAGGCTTTTTGCAGGTGGTGTTATACTGTATGAAGTAATAAATAAATTACAGAAATATGAGCAGCTGCAGAAAGACTTTGAGAATGTTGTGAGGTGGACAGCAGACAAATGGTATGATGGTAAATAGAGTAAAAAGTAAGCTTGTCTTCTTTACTGTGTTGATGGGTGAAAATACCTCATGGGGATCTGATTTATAGCGGCTTTATCCATGTATTACATGTTTAGTGTCTTTCCTTAGTATCTCTCTATGTTAACTGAGCTCACTCAAGCACAGTTGGTCTGTGTATTGTCAGTGCTATGCAACGTCGAAATTCTAGGAGATCCATAGAACTAACTCCACTCCAGTAGATTTCTTTGAAATGCTGTGCAAAATCGAGGCATTCTGGATTGACACATCAATACCCAAAAGATATATGGGCCGCCACCACCACCACCACCACCACCACCACCACCACCACCACCACCACCACCACCACCACTTCTTTGAGCATATTGGCCCATTCTGTGTACCTACCTGTTAATATAAGCTATTATCCTCATTGGGGTAATCACATTAACCTTTTAAGTGCTGAGTTACCAGTTGACTGTTTGGTACCTCAGTGCTGGGTTTTTTCATTCGTATGTAAAAAAATTTGTAGAAGCCTCAATTTTTAACTTATCAGTGGGGTGATTACCTTAAAATGTTTACAAATGTTGGTGGTTTATAAATCTAAATGCAAATGGAAAATTCTACACTTATGTTCAATATTATTTTGCGAGAAAACAAAATTACACTTATGTGCCCATGCATGCATTATTTTTATACAAAGTAAAGAGCCAAAATAATAATATTTCCTAAAATCTGTAGGCAACTAATACATGTAACTT
Source organism: Anabrus simplex (assembly GCF_040414725.1). Taxonomy (NCBI): domain Eukaryota; kingdom Metazoa; phylum Arthropoda; class Insecta; order Orthoptera; family Tettigoniidae; genus Anabrus; species Anabrus simplex. The sequence goes on from NC_090271.1 coordinate 173,802,342, forward strand.
CTTAGAAGTATATTAGTTGATATTTTAAAATACGTTCCAAACCAGGAATGTGGTGATAGTTAAGTGTTTTCTACTGGTTGTTGTGATGCTGATTTGTTCAACTATCTGCACCAACTCCACTGGCACAACAGTTTCTAAAAAATCAAAGATTTTGGGGTTGTCATCAAACACTACTTGGCCCTCTGAGCCTGTCACAGTTACCTGAAACTCTGGTGAAGAAAAGTAATCCATCCGTCACGAAATTAGCGATAAAATAGCTTTTGTACTCACCGTGTTTTTTTCCTTTAGTTTACAAGGAGGCTCTGTTTCTCTCTCATATACAACATTTTCGGCGCTCTCTCTATCACTCTCACTTTCAAAATTGCTTAACAATTCCTTAAAATGATTATCTCCATCATCACTTTCCACTGTGGTTAATAACTGAAAGATTCTGTGATCCGAAATAACATCGCTGCAAGAGCAACTAAATTTTTGTTCCGCCATGTTTGTTTACATCACAGATGAACTCCCCAGATGTCTACAAAAAGCTCTGTAAGTTACTTCTCGAAGCTATATTCTCTGATCAGTTAGTTCTACATAATGCCCAACAGATGGCAGAACATGTCAGAGATCAAATTCGTACTTGAAAGTGAACTGGAAAACTCAAAAAATTTAAAATTCTCGCACACCGTCTATAGACGGGCGTAGCACTGGTGGACCGGCCGCGTCAGCCCGTCTATAGACGGGCGTATCACTCATCGGGTTAACAAGGTTGTAAATAAAGGTTACAGATCTCTTCATATGGTTGTTGTTGTTTGAGTCATCAGTCCATAGACTGGTTTGATGCAGCTCTCCATGCCAACCTATCCTGTGCTAACCTTTTCATTTCTACGTAACTATTGCATCCTACATCTGCTCTAATCTGCTTGTCATATTCATATCTTGGTCTACCCCTACCGTTCTTACCACCTACACTTCCTTCAAAAACCAGCTGAACAAGTCCTGGGTGTCTTAAGATGTGTCCTATCATTCTATCTCTCCTTCTCGTCAAATTTAGCCAAATTGATCTCCTCTCACCAATTCGATTCAGTATCTCTTCATTCGTGATTCAATCTATCCATCTCACCTTCAGCATTCTTCTGTAACACCACATTTCAAAAGCTTCTGTTCTCTTTCTTTCTGAACCAGTTATCGTCCATGTTTCACTTCCATACAATGCCACGCTCCACACGAAAGTCTTCAAAAACATCTATCTAATTCCGATATCAATGTTTGAAGTGAGCAAATTTCTTTTCTTAAGAAAGCTCTTCCTTGCTTGTGCTAGTCTGCATTTTATGTCCTCCTTACTTCTGCCATCGTTAGTTATTTTACTACCCAAGTAACAATATTCATGTACTTCCTTTAAGACTTCATTTCCTAATCTAATATTTCCTGCATCACCTGCCTTCGTTCGACTGCACTCCATTACTTTTGTTTTGGACTTATTTATTTTCATCTTGTACTCCTTACCCAAGACTTCATCCATACCATTCAGCAACTTCTCGAGATCTTCTGCAGTCTCAGATAAAATAACAATATCATCGGCAAATCTCAAGGTTTTGATTTCTTCTCCTTGGACTGTGATTCCCTTTCCAAATTTCTCTTTGATTTCCTTTACTGCCTGTTCTACGTAAACATTGAAAAGGAGAGGGGACAAACTGCAGCCTTGCCTCACTCCTTTCTGGATTGCTGCTTCTTTTTCAAAGCCCTCGATTCTTATCACTGCAGACTGATTTTTATACAGATTGTAGATAATTCTTCGTTCTCGGTATCTGATCCCTATCATCTTCAGAATCATAAATAGCTTGGTCCAATCAACATTATCGAATGCCTTTTCTAGATCTACGAATGCCATGTACGTGGGCTTGTCCTTCTTGATTCGATCCTCTAAGATCAGACGTAAAATCAGGATTGCTTCACGTGTTCCTACATTTCTTCTGAAGCCAAATTGATCTTCTCCCAACTCAGCTTCCACTTGTTTTTCCATTCTTCTGTAAATAATACGTGTTAAAATTTTGCAGGCATTAGATACTAAACTAATGGTGCGGTAGTTTTCACACCTGTCAGCACCGGCTTTCTTGGGAATAGGTATAACAACATTCTTCCGAAAATCGGATGGGACTTCTGTCTCATACATCTTGCACACTAAATGAAATAACCTTGCCATGCTGGTTTCGCCTAAGGCAGTCAGTAATTCAGAGGGAATGTCATCAATTCCAGGTGCCTTGTTCCTATTGAGGTCTCTCACAGCTCTGTCAAACTCCGACCTCAAAATTGGGTCTCCCATTTCATCAGCATCAACAGCCTCTTCATGTTCCAGAACCAAATTATCTACATCTTTACCTTGATACAACTGTTGGATATGCTCCTGCCATCTTTCAGCTTTGTCTTCTTTCCCTAGAAGTGGTTTTCCATCTGAGCTCCTAATATTCATACACCTAGATTTCCTTCCTCCAAAGGTTTCCTTGATTTTCCTGTATGCAGCATCTACCTTTCCCAGGACCATACAGCCTTCGACATCCTTGCATTTCTCCTTCAGCCATTCTTCCTTAGCTACCTTGCACTTTCTATCCGCTTCATTCTTTAATCGCCTGTATTCTTTTCTGCCCTCTTCATTTCTAGCATTCTTGTATTTTCGTCGTTCATCAATCAGGTCTAGTATCTCCTGAGTTATCCACTGATTCTTAGTTGATCTTTTCTTCCTTCCTAACATTTCTTCAGCAGCCCTACTGACCTCATTTTTCATGACTCTCCACTCTTCCTCTATAGTGTTTCCTTTAGCCTTTTCATTTAGTCCTTGTGCAACATGTTCCTTGAAACAATCCCTCACACTCTTTTCTTTCAACTTGTCTAGATCCCATCTTTTTGCATTCTTTCCTTTCTTCAATTTCTTCAACTTCAGATGGCATTTCATGACCAACAAGTTGTGGTCAGAGTCCACGTCTGCTCCTGGGAAAGTTTTGCAATCCAACACCTGGTTTCTGAATCTCTGCCTAATCATAATGAAGTCTATTTGATACCTTCCAGTGTCTCCAGGTCTCGTCCACGTATACAGCCGTCGTTTGTGGTGTTTGAACCAAGTATTGGTAAGGACTAAATTATGATCAGTGCAGAATTCAACCAGCCGACTTCCTCTTTCGTTCCTTTGTCCCAATCCAAATTCTCCTACTGTACTACCTTCTCTTCCTTGGCCTACCACTGCATTCCAGTCTCCCATCACAATTAGATTCTCGTCACCTTTTACATATTGTATTAAATCTTCTATCTCCTCATATATTCTTTCGATTTCTTCATCATCCGCTGAACTAGTAGGCATATAGACCTGCACTATTGTGGTGGGCATTGGTTTGGTGTCTATCTTGACGGCAATAATTATTTCACTATGCTGGTCGTAGTAGCTTACCCGCTGCCCTATTTTCTTATTCATTATTAAACCAACTCCTGCATTTCCTCTGTTTGATTTTGTGTTGATAATTCGGTAGTCGCCTGACCAAAAATCTTGTTCTTCCTGCCAACGTACTTCACTTATGCCAACTACATCTAACTTTAGCCTATTCATCTCCCTTTTCAGATTCTCTAACCTACCACAACGATTCAAACTTCTAACATTCCACGCTCCGACTCGCAGAATGTCAGTATCCATCTTCCTGATGATCGCCCCCTCTCATGTAGTCCCCACCCGGAGATCCGAATGGGGGACTAGTTTACCTCCGGAATATTTTACCTGGGAGGAAGCCATCATCAGTACATCATTCATACAGAGAGAGCTGCATGTCCTCGGGAGTTAGTTACGGCTGTAGTTTCCCGTTGCTTTCAGCCGTGTAGCAGTATCAACACAGCTAAGCCATGTTGAGTATTATTACAAGGCCGTATCAGTCAATCATCCAGACTGCCGCCCTTGCAACTACCGAAAGGCTGCTACCCCCCTTTCGATGAACCATTCGTTAGTCTGGTCTCTCAACAGATACCCATCCGATATGGTTGCACCTGCGGCTCGGCTATCTGCATCATTGGGACACGCAAGCCTCCCCACCGCGGTAAGGTCACATGGTTCGCAGAGGAGGCTTCATATGGTTATGAGGGTGTTTAAGGGTTATAGTTAGGATGTAAAGGAGAGGGCAGTAATAAGGCCCCTATTAGAGTATGGTTCCAGTGTAACCCTCACCAGGACAATTTGATTCGAGAACTGGAAAAGATTCAGAGGAAGGCAGCACAATTTTTTGTTAGTGATTTCTGACAAACGAGTAGTGTTAAGAAAATGTTGCAAACTTTGGGCTGGGAAGACTTGGGAGTAAGGAGACAAGTTACTCAGCTATGCAGTATGTTCTGAGCTGTCAGTGGAGAGATGGCATGGATGATATTAGTAGATGAATAAGCTTCAATTTAATCCATTTACGCCCAGAACCTTTTTATTTACAATGTTGATAATTTTTCAAATTTGAATACTTGGTTAAGGGTAAACATAAATAACTCAAAATTGGACAGTAATAAAGTTCCATGTGTTCAAAATTACATGTTATGAAAACGCTACACTGGGCAGATCCAGAACCTCAATTAAGTTCATTTACCGTTTAGATGCAACTTACTATTAGTTAAACTGACATTTTCAGTGAAATTGATGAAGAATATCTGTGTGAAGATTTTTCCCAAACAGTGAACCAGTATATTCACAAATAAATACAAACAATACTAAAAATTTGCTGGAAGGAAGTGTCATTTTTTACTGCCCGTTCTGGAAGTGAAATTCTCTAAAATATTTATTGTGAAGAGCTATCCTACCTTTCACATATCAATTGTTAGTATTTGACTTGCAAAAGGCACACCGCTTTCTCTTGCACTGAGTTTCAGGTAAGGGTCCGATGTTATTGAAACGCTCAGTCGACACTAGCACTGGTAGGAGTAGCAACTGGACCATGTCTTGCTCTGGGTGTTCCATGTGTGCGTGTGCATTATTATCAGTACTATGTAACGTCTAAATTCTAGGAGATCCATAGTTCTTTGAAATCCTAAGCAAAACCCTGGCATTCTGGATTGACACATCAATACCCCAAAGAAATATGCGCCGCCGCCGCCGCCACCACCACTTCTTAGAGCGTATGTTTACTCAGTAAGTACTAATGTTCTGGACCATTCTGTCAGTTCCACCCATGTTCTTGTTGTATGGTTTTATAAGTAAAGGCTGAGGAATTGTGATTTTCTTCTTTTCACTGAAGGAATATCTGATTGCAGTTCCTACTGGATAAACATCATCACAGTTGGATATCAGAGTTACAACAGATTGTCATTCCATCCGCACACAAGTAGTTTCTTGCTGTCCCATCCCATGTCTTTCTTGATAACGAAGACATCTTTTAGAGGACAGTTGTCAGTTCTGTTACTTCTAATAGTTCCTGTCATACCAATGCTAAGGTTTGTGAATTCTTCAACTACTTTTTTTTTTTTTTTTTTTTTTTTTTTTTTGCTATTTGCTTTATGTCGCACCGACACAGATAGGTCTTTTGGCGACGACAGGAGAGGAAAGTCCTAGGAATTGGAAGGAAGCGGCCATGGCCTTAATTAAGGTACAGCCCCGGCATTTGCCTGGTGTGAAAATGGGTAACCACGGAAAACCATCTTCAGGGCTGCCGACAGTGGGGCTCGAACCCACTATCTCCCGATTACTGGATACTGGCCGCACTTAAGCGACTGCAGCTATCGAGCTCGGTCAACTACTTTTAGGCTGATGAAATAATTGTCAGCAAACACATGGTGCGCAGGTACATTCTCAACTATGTCCCTTGGAAGAATTTCGGTGATTTTAGGAGAACACTACCACCTAAACTGAACTTTTTCTTGTAACAGTTTTGAGGCCCTTTTGCTCCTTGGTATCTGTCAAAATCAATCAGATATCCCAGGAGTTGATTGACGCACCAAACTTTATACCCAAATTGGATGGGTTTGCCTTTTATATGCTGCTTCAAAACGTGGTGCCCATAATAGGGAATCATGGCTTCATCACGGCTAGATTCCTTTTGCCAAATGGTGTACTCTAAAAACGAGGTTCTAAGAGCATCTAGGTATGGCCTGAGTTTTGATATTTTGTCCCTTGAGACATATTGTTAATCGAATGGAGGTAACGTATAACCTCCTCAAACCAATTTTGTCTCATAGAATTAATCACAGCCTTGTTTCTTGTGTTGGGCTGTTCATCCCTATATATCTTCCTTTGAGGTACGGGTATATAACCACTCAGAATTAAAATACCAAAACACACTTTGAGTTGATGAATCCACAAAGATGCACACAAAATGCTGTTAGTTGATACACTTATTTAACTTATTTTCACATTAAGCAGCTGGGCCATGAGGTCTACTTACTCAAGACCATCCCTCCTGTCAAGGTCCATGCATCGCAGTTGCGGCGAGTCACCCAACCGCTGTGCATACAGAGTAAGCCTGGTACTACCACGGGTCCACCTGGAGGAGAGGCTACTAATGACAAAGCACAATCTGGTCATCGTGAGGAGAATGCATCGACTATCATCGAGGAAGAGGCTATTAGCTGCAGTCCGCGGGGGGTGGGTTCAATTCCTGGTACTGCCAGAAATTTAAGAATGGCACGGCCATTCTAGTAATTCATCAAAGAATGCTTTGCTCGCCTCAGAAGTCGTGATCACCGGGCGAGTTGGCCATGCGCGTAGAGGCGCGCGGCTGTGAGCTTGCATCCGGGAGATAGTAGGTTCGAATCCCACTATCGGCAGCCCTGAAGATGGTTTTCCGTGGTTTCCCATTTTCACACCAGGCAAATGCTGGGGCTGTACCTTAATTAAGGCCACGGCCGCTTCCTTCCAACTCCTAGGCCTTTCCTATCCCATCGTCGCCATAAGACCTATCTGTGTCGGTGCGACGTAAAACCCCTAGCAAAAAAAAAAAGAAGTCGTGACATAACGATGAACCTTCTTGAGATCATCCTTTTTCGTTGATTTGATTGGTACTCGTCCTTTCTCATAGGCCTTCATCAACTGACTATCAAAGGGTAGGAAGGGTCCACCTATTCAATACTATTAGTTTGTATATTGTCTTATAAAACTGGGACTAGTTTCGACCCCATATATATTGGGTCATCTTCAGCTGTACTCCAATTGGAAGACATAAGCAGCATATATAACCAATAATGATATAAACACTGATATGACACAATTTATAGTCTTAATTTAAACTATTGATGAAACGTGAAATAACATATCTACACTTCAAACTAAATAACACATCGAAAATGTTGTGGTTGATGGCGAACTACTTTGTCGTTTCTACAGCAGCTATCGTTTTTGAGTTGATCTGGGAGTTGGTATCTTTTTCTGTGTAAACAATGATATAATTTAAACCACTGATGAAGTCCAAAGAACATATCCACACTTTAAACTAAACAACATATCAAGAATGTTGTGGTTGATGGTGAACTATTTTGTCTTTTCTACAACAGCCATTGTTTTGAGTTGATCTGGGAGTTGGTAGCCTTTTCTGTGTAGACGAGCAACTTGATTGATATTTATTTGTTCAATAGTAATATGGGTCAAGACTTGTATAGCTTTAAGGGAAACATTCGTACTTTAATAGGTTTTCCTTATTATCAATGTAGTGATCTATTGTTTAATTAATTTGGAGGTGAATGCCTGAAAAGAAAATAATTTGAGATAAATAATTGAGAATATAAGGGAAGCAAGAAGATCAAGATAAGTATGTATGGCTATATGAGACTCACCCCTATGTTGTTCGTAAGTTACGTGCACTTGGTACAGATACCAACACCAGACTGATTGTTGAGAGGGAACAGGAGTATAGCTTATGATGGCAGGGATTGGAGGAGGGATGTGTGAGGAGGGGCGCGTGGGGGGTAGATTTGAACTGATTGGTGGACTTAACGTGTCTTTTTTCCTTTTATACTTTGTGCATATAGGAATGAGAATATCGAATAAAATATTAGATTTTTCATTAATTTCATTGATATTATGGTTAGGGTTAAAATATTGTTCTAAATGTATGTAACAATTCTCCAATATGTTGAGCATGGAGCCCTTCTTATCTACTTTTAAAATGCTTAGATCATGGTCAATTGATGTAAAATTATGTTTTGAGTCTATCATTTGCTGTGCCATGCACAGGAGCAAACACCACCTTCGCACTTCTAGGAACGCCCTTCCCTGTTGATTCATCACTTAAGAGTTGTTTTCCTATAATGCTTAGGCCACCGCGCATCCACATCAATGATGTCAGTTCCTTCGACAATTTTTATTGTAACATCCTTTTTTGCGTTAGCAATGATTGTACAGTATTCTTTTGGAGTGTAGATTCTGTCGCAGCACTTAATTTGTTTTTTAAAAACATCAAAATCCCTTTTGCAAGGCAGGAAGAAATGACCTCTAATAGGGAAGCAATGAATAATTTCCTCGAATCGTTTATCTTCGACCAAGCCCATGCAAAACGAATAAATGAACGATTCCTATTTTGGCCTGGACATGTATCCGAGTACAAGTGAAGTTTCTTCGTGCCTGGTTTAATCTTGTTGGTGAGATAGTCCAATATGAATGTGCACACTTCATTGGCCCCTTTCTTGGCCTGCCCCTCATGATACATGTATACTTTGGAACTATTGTCCTGGAGGTTGTGTATTATAAATACATGTACCCATAGCTGCCTTAGGTAGAATATTTCCTGAACAGATATATGAGGTACAGGTAAATTTAGTTACTGCACATATCGCATTAACAATTATATCTAAGAAATTATGTCATTTATTTGTGTTTTTAAATCTACAATATTGTAGTATTTCATTTATAAAATGAATTTATTAATGAAGTTGTGAATAGAGGGCAGCACCTCGCTTCCGGGACTGTTTTCTGGCGTGAGTGACTGGCTGGGGAGAAGAGAACCGCGTCAAACATGACACGAGTAACATGTGGAGACAGCAGTCTCACGAAATCATGTAATTGCACAACAGTGCTAACATTTTAAGTGCAGCCAAACCATTGGCACAATAACAATTTCGTCTTTTCTAGTGTTTTTTAGTGTCAGTGCGTATCTCGTGTGAATGTATGATTGTACATGTACAAGCAGTACTTACAGTACTGGTGTGTTTTTAGTTTACGTATACGGAATAAATCGGTGACTTGTGTGCTCTTTATGTTTTACAACCTGTATTTTCTTAATAACATTTAAGTGGTCCTCCGAAAGTGTATTTTATTATGTGGTTATCATAAGCGACCACCAGAGGTAAGGTTAGATCGTGAACAAAACAACAGTTTAATCTCGGTCAGACATTTTGGTCCTCTGGGCCAGATCTTCGAACTTTCCTTCTTATGTGACAACAAACATAGTGCATTTACAGTGACTTGATTATGCCGATAATATTGTGTGATGTATCGTGGTGTAATTTATGACGCAATTCACCACATGGCTGATTTACGTGCGAACTCACGCCACTAAATCAGAGCTACCAACCGCGCAGGTCAAATCTTCTGCGCTGTGGAACGTACAACTGGTACAACCTGTGGACTGTTGGCAGTAGCAACCCTGAGCCATGTCAAGATGGCTCCTTGATGACAACTACTTCCCACACCTTACAAGGTCAGATCCAATTCATATATTTATTCCTATCCTTTCATTATGGCAGAGGAGAGTATTAAAATTCTAATATGCAAACGAGGTGTAATAAAGGGCAGCGTAACACGAATTAAAAACTTCGTAGATGGGTTTAACAGTGAGCAGGGAATTGTGGCTATTGTCTCTCGTAGAGAAAGTTTAGAGGAATTGAAACAAAAGTTTGAGGACATTCAATCCCAGCTAGAAATCAGTGAGGAGGGAGAAACATACGAAGCAGATAGAGAAATATTTGAAGACACATATCATCTGATAAAGGTCGACATAGACAGAATAATCACCCAGCATGTAATACAAGGACTTTCCAGACACTCCAGTCAAGGGAATATCTCGGTAAGCAATAATTACAATGGGGCCCACATCAAATTACCTACTATTACACTGAAACCATTTGGAGGCAAGTATGAAGACTGGAGAGAATTTCACGATTCTTTTGTATCTATGATCCGTAACAATCAAGATTTGCACGATATTCAGAAATTTCACTACTTAATTAGCAGTTTAAGAAACGAACCTCTTTCAATTGCACAAAGTCTCCCTCTATCTGTTGAAAACTACAGCATAGTTTGGCAAAGGTTAATAGACACGTTTCAAAACAACAAATTAATTTCGTCAATTCACATTAAACGGATATTAGAGCAAGACTCAATCCAGAAAGAGAATGCCAATTCTCTCAGAGAGGCTATAAACACAAGTCAGGCCAATGTGAAGGCATTACAGGCCCTTGACTTAGATGTTTCAATTGAAGAGTTATTATTGTCACAATTGTTAATCAACAAACTAGACCCAGCGACCAGGATGGCATGGGCATGGGAAATACATACTTCAGGTTCTGAGTTAGAATCTCTGGAGGCGTTGTGGACATTTTTAGAAAAGAGATGTTGAGTACCTGGCTTGATTGCCTCAAGTGCTAAAGTTCAGCAGATTAAATAGTCGATTTGAACTACACCAAAACATCAAGTAAGCAATGTGCATGCTAGTGTTAATTACCAATGTGTACTCTGCAACAGCTCACACTACCTATATAAGTGGGAGTCCTTCAAAAGGCTCAGGGTCCATGAGAGACATAATGTTGTGAGAGATTATAAATTATGCTTTAACTGCTTGGGCAATAATCATAATGTCAATCAAGCTCGTGCAAGATGTGCGGAAAATATCATAATTCACTATTGCATGATGACACCAGACGTGACCGCAGCAGGCCAATGCTTAGCTCACGGGAAACAGAGAGAGAACACAGCTCGCGCCAGGCAGTAGCTAATCGCATGACCCGTTCAACAGATGTTACTCACTGCGATGTCAAGGAATCCGATCTGTCTACAGTCTTGATATCAACAGCGATACTCAAGGTTAAGGACATTCACGGTAATATGCATGAGGCTAGATGTCTTTTGGATTCAGGTTCTCAAACAAATTTCGTGAGCGAAGAACTAGCTCAAGTATTACGCCTCAGGAAACAAAAACATGTTACACCAGTGACTGGAATTAACGGTGCAGGAGTTCAAACCTCACACTGCATTACAGTTCATTTGCAATTTGCGGTCAGCCCTTTCAATATAGATGCCACATGCTTAGTGCTACCAAAGATTACAAACAATTTGCTAAGTAGAAAAATCAACATTTCAAGAAGGAATCTACCCACCAATATAAAATATGCCGACAGAAATTTCCACATTCCATTAAGATCGATTTGCTACTCTGTGCAGACATATTCTTTAAGGTTATATTGGAGGGCAAGAAAACTCGTGATGGGTATCCAACATTGCAGAATACGAAAGTGGGTTGGGTAGTAGCTGGCCAGGCACCCATACAACAATACCAAGGGGAACATGCAACATCACTATTCATCCTGGTAGACGAATTAGACACACAACTTAAAAGATTCTGGGAAATAGAAGAACTGAATATGCCACCAATCACCAAAGAAGAAAGAGATTGCGAAGAACACTTCACGAAGAACACAGCGTGAGATGCTACAGGAAGGTTCCGAGTTCGACTGCCACTTAAACAGACTTCATCGCAGTTAGGGAATTCATACCCACAGGCAGTATTGAGAAGAAACTTAATCGTGATCCCAAATTAAGAGAAGAATATTCAGCATTCATGAATGAGTATCTGAAACTTGGCCACATGAAACCAGTACCCACGTGCACTGAAGATGGAGGATACTTCATGCCACATCATGCCGCATTCAAACCGACAAGTACCAGCACTAAAACTCGTGTTGTCTTTGATGCGTCTGCTAAAACTGACAGTGGCATATCTTTGAATGACAAGTTACTCGTAGGTCCTACCATACAAGACGACCTGCATTCTATTGCACTACGTTTCAGATCACACAAAATTGCTCTGGTCGCAGATATTACAAAAATGTATCGACAAATACAAGTTGACAACGAGGTCATGAAACTACAACGAATACTATGGAGAAATATAAATGGTCCGTTATTGGACATTATAAATTTTCCAGCTAACTCATTCCTGGTTGCCAGCGTTTCGCCCTCGTGTGCTAGGGTGGGCTCATCAGTTGGTACCTAGCACACCTACCAATATACGCAGTGGCCTCCACGGTATGCACTAGCCAGCGTATTGGTAGGTGTGCTAGGTACCAACTGATGAGCCCACCCTAGCACACGAGGGCGAAACGCTGGCAACCAGGAATGAGTTAGCTGGAAAATTTATAATGTCCAATAACGGACCATTTATATTGGTATTATAAATTTACTCATTCAGGACAAATATTTCAGATTCCCTATGGGAATCAACATCTATATCATACTATGGAGAAACACTAGCACCGAACCACTCCAGTGTTATGAACTCAACGACAGTTACTTACGGAACGGCAAGTGCTCCCTTTCTCGCTGTGAGATGTTTGAAACAGTTAGCTGATGAAGAGTCAAAGGAATTTCCACAAGCAGCAGCTATCCTCAGAAAGGATTTTTATGTTGATGACCTCCTAACCGGAGCCAGTACTGAATCAGAAGCCATTCGCTTACAGCAAGAATTAGAGACATTACTGTTAAGAGGAGGATTTTAACTTAAGAAATGGTGTTCTAACAGCAGTAAGGTCATGTCAAAAATACCAGAAGAAAATAGAGAAACCAAATCACCATTTCAACTGGACAATGCAGACACAGTAAGAACATTGGGAATACTCTGGCACCCTTCTACGGGCCAATTTCAATTCGACATAACTGTTAAAAGGGTTTCCCGTGCAACCAAGAGAAGTGTACTCTCAACTATTGCTGCAATTTTTGACCCTCTGGGCTTATTGGGTCCAGTTATTCTCTCATGCAAGGTTTTTATGCAACAACTCTGGACTTTTCAATTAAAATAGGACCAAGACTTGCCAAGTCAGCTTCTTAACACTTGGAATGCAATTTACTCGCAATTACCAGAATTTAACAATATAAAAATTGACAGGTACATTTTAAGTAAGACTAAATTGTGAATTACATGGTTTCTGTGATGCCTCGGAACGTGCTTACAGGGCGTGCGTATATATTCGTACCACAGATGAACAAGGGCTTATTTCATGCAATTTGATATGCTCTAAATCAAGAGTCGCTCCACTTAAACAATTGTCAATTCCACACTTAGAATTGTGCGGCGCTCTCCTGTTGGCAAGATTACTTAAGCGAACGTTCACGAGTCTCAATCTGGATATTAGTTCTATTCATGCGTGGACAGACTCAACAATTGTCTTACAATGGATTTCGTCACCGTCGACAAGATGGAAAACATTCGTTGCCAACCGGGTCTCTGAAATCCAGGACACGGCTGAAAACTGCACATGGCATCATGTATCTACACAACAGAATCCAGCTGACATATTGTCACCAGGAAGCGAGCCTCAAGCATTAAAATTACATGACCTCTGGTGGCATGGCCCGTCCTGGTTGTGCCAGCCTGAAGAATTATGGCCAATCAGTACTGCAGAATGTACCTCAGAAGCACTTGAAGACATCACTACAAGGTTTTCCTTGTTAACAAGAATGAAACATGTCTTTGCGTACTGTAAAAGATTCATCTACAATCTACAGCACTCTCACGCGAAGATTACAGGAAATCTAAGCACGGAAGAATGTAACAATGCACTACTTTGCTGTGTACGATATATTCAACACCAGGAATTTCAGAAGGAAATTCAATATCTTCAACTGAAAAAAGAAGTTGACAAGAGAAGTCAGTTAAAATCTCTCGCTCCATTTCTTGATAAAGATGAGTGTCTCAGAGTGGGCGGGCGATTACGTAATGCAGATGCAGCATATGACCAGAAACATCAGTTTATATTACCAGCACATCACCATGTCACGAAATTAATTATTCGTGACGAACACTTAAGATTACTACATGCTAGCACACAGCTACTAGTTGCATCACTTAGAATGAAGTATTGGATTCCTCACGCCAGGACAACTGTCAAAGGTGTCATTCGCAAATGTGTGACATGTTACAGGTTCAAGGCCGAGAGCTCATCGCAATTGATGGGCCAGCTGCCTGCTGAAAGAGTTAAGCCCACTCGTCCTTTCCTATACAGCGGTGTAGACTTTGCGGGACCCTTCTTCATTAAACAAGGTTCTCCACGTAGTAACACGAGAGTAAAATGTTACGTTGCACTTTTGTCTGCTTAGCCACCAAGGCTATTCACTTGGAACTTGTAAGCAATTTAACCACCGAAGCCTTCATTGCTGCCTTAAGGAGAATGATAGCCCGAAGAGGAAAGGTACTTCAACTTCACAGTGACAATGGTCCATCGTTCATCGGAGCCAGAAATCAACTTCGAGAACTTCACAAATTATTCCAATCAGAGCAACACCAACGTGAGATTGATAATGTTGGAATCCAAGAAGGATTTACCTGGAAATTCATTCCTCCACGAGCACCAAATTTCGGAGGTCTTTGGGAAGCTGGGGTGAAATCTATGAAATTTCATCTTACTAGAATTACCAAGCACGCTCACTTGACATTCCAAGAAATGACTACTCTTCTCTGTCAGATTGAATCCATTTTAAATTCACGTCCAATCACTCTCCTGAACAATGACCCAAATGACACCTATCTTTCACCCGGACATTTCCTGATAGGAGAACCCATGATGGCCTTACCTGAACCAGACCTAACCTTATCAAATACTTCAAGGCTTTCCAGGTGGAATCATCTTCAAAACATGAAGGGACATTTTTGGAACAGGTGGTCATCCAACTATCTAGGCAGCTTGCAGCAGCGCATGACATGGAGGTCAGCACAGCCCAGTGTATCTACAGGAACTGTTGTCCTAATTAAGGATGACAACATTCCACCATTGGACTGGAGATTAGGCATTATTGAGCAAACATTCCCAGGCAAGGACGGGTTGGGGAGAGTCGTTGATGTCCGTACATCCGCAGGAGTTTATAGGAGAACTGTGTGCAAATTATGCCCACTCCCAATTGACTAGTGACCTCAGCGCAGTGCGTCGTCAATATTTTCTTGTGTATTTATCTTTGCCTTGACAGGTTTTTTTTTTTTTTTTTTTTTTTTTTTTTTTGAGACAGAACTCAATGCATTACTTGTTTTATTTTCAGGGTATTTAATTTCATTGTGTTTGCATTTAATTTGTAAATATAAAATGTGAGCACATTTTAAGTGGGCCGGTATGTTAGTGCACATATCGCATTAAAAATTATATCTTAGAAATTATGTGATTTATTTGTGTTTTTAAATCTACAATATTGTAGTATTTCATTTATAAAATGTATTTATTAATGAAGTTGTGAATAGAGGGCAGCACCTCGCTTCCGGGACTGTTTTCTGGCGTTGAGTGACTGGCTAGGGAGAAGAGAAGCGCGTCAAACATGACACGAGTAACATGTGGTGACAGCAGTCTCGTGAAATCATGTAATTGCACAACAGTGCTAACATTTTAAGTGCAGCCAAACCATTGGCACAATAACAATTTCGTCTTTTCTAGTGTTTTTTAGTGTCAGTGCATACCTCGTGTGAATGTATAACTGTATATGTACAAGCAGTACTTCCAGTACTGGTGTGTTTTTAGTTCATGTATATGGAATAAATCAGTGACTTGTGTGCTCTTTATGTTTTACAACCCTATTTTCTTAATAACATTTAAGTGGTCCTCCGAAAGTGTACTTTATTATGTGGTTATCATAAGCGACCACCAGAGGTAAGGTTAGATCGTGAACAAAACAACAGTTTAATCTCTGTCAGACAAATTTTGCATGTAGTCAAAGGCAGCACAAATTGTATCATAAGACTGGCAGGATTCTGAGCATGATTTCATAGAAGAATAAAATTTGTGACTTCTGCGCTTGTGAATATTTAGCTCACTTGCTCCTACTAATTTAACATTTTGTGATAAGTGCCGGGAATTCATTTTGACTTGAAGTTCTTCGCAGATACTGCACACGTCTCTTTGGGGTCTACCGAATCCGTAGCCAAAGTTCTTATTGAAATAATCAACATAAAATGTATATTTTACATCAAGATTAGGATGCTCCTCACAAAATAAATCATGCATTTTTTTACGGTTCAGCCTTGCATCCAAATAGTTTACTTCGTTACCCCCATAATGAGAAGTTTTGACTGGAAACTTGAGAATATGGTCCCGAATTTCAGTGCAGATTTCACGTGATATAGCATGCGTATTCTTATTCAATCCTCTCTTGTCCACTGGGCTTTCGCCTTTCGCCAACAGCTTAGCAATCCTGAATACACGCTTCTGTGTTCCTCTGCGTAAACTAATGAATGCATTCCTACAGACCTCCAGACACTCCTGATTTCTAAGAACAAAATATGTATATGCTGATTCACGTTCCACTTTTGATCGTTCTCTGTCTTGATTAATAGCCCTAGATCTTCGCTGTTTAATGGTATGCCATTCAAACAGTCTCTGTAAGTGGATATCCTGTTCATTTTTGGTTTCATAATCGTAAAAAGCACTAAATATCTGCAGCCTCTGCAATATATTGAAGCAGTGATGCTTGCACCTAAAACAAACAAGTTACCTAGGTAAATTCTTAGTCAGACATCCATTAAGTAATCATAACTTCAGTATCAATAATCGTTCAAATCCCTTTTATGGAAGTGAAATGGTTACCAGATACTATTTAGGTAAAGATGATAATTTCCATCATACCTGCAGGGAGGTCCAATACTTTTCTGAGGAACTGTCTTTCGTGCACAGCTTCTATATGCAGTACCCCGTTACCCTTGATCGCTTTACTTTATTCCTGACATAATTTTCTTCGTTGCGTTTACGTTTCTTTCCTGCCATAACTTCGCTGTCTATGATGAAAATACACTGACTGACAGAGCAAATGCAACACCAAGAAGGAGTGGTCAGAACTTTATGCCAATTGCAGGGTAGACTGACGTCACTGAGGTATGCTCATGATGTGAAATGCGCCGCTGTGCTGCGCACGTAGCGAACGATAAATAGGGCACGGCGTTGGCAAATGGCCCACTTCGTACCGTGATTTCTCAGCCGACAGTCATTGTAGAACGTGTTGTCGTGTGCCACAGGACACGTGTATAGCTAAGAATGCCAGGCCGCCGTCACCGGAGGCATTTCCAGCAGACAGACGACTTTACGAGGGGTATGGTGATCGGGCTGAGAAGGGCAGGTTGGTCGCTTCGTCAAATCGCAGCCGATACCCATAGGGATGTGTCCACGGTGCAGCGCCTGTGGCGAAGATGGTTGGCGCAGGGACATGTGGCACGTGCGAGGGGTCCAGGCGCAGCCCGAGTGACGTCAGCACGCGAGGATTGGCGCATCCGCCGCCAAGCGGTGGCAGCCCCGCACGCCACGTCAACCGTCATTCTTCAGCACGTGCAAGACACCCTGGCTGTTCCAATATCGACCAGAACAATTTCCCGTCGATTGGTTGAAGGAGGCCTGCAATCCCGGCGTCCGCTCCGAAGACTACCATTGACTCCACAGCATAGACGTGCACGCCTGGCATGGTGCCGGGCTAGAGCGACTTGGATGAGGGAATGGCGGAACGTCGTGTTCTCCGATGAGTCACGCTTCTGTTCTGTCAGTGATAGTCACCGCAGACGAGTGTGGCGTCGGCGTGGAGAAAGGTCAAATCCGGCAGTAACTGTGGAGCGCCCTACCGCTAGACAACGCGGCATCATGGTTTGGGACGCTATTGCGTATGATCCACGTCACCTCTAGTGCGTATTCAAGGCACGTTAAATGCCCACCGCTACGTGCAGCATGTGCTGCGGCCGGTGGCACTCCCGTACCTTCAGGGGCTGCCCAATGCTCTGTTTCAGCAGGATAATGCCCGCCTACACACTGCTCGCATCTCCCAACAGGCTCTACGAGGTGTACAGATGCTTCCGTGGCCAGCGTACTCTCCGGATCTCTCACCAATCGAACACGTGTGGGATCTCATTGGACGCCGTTTGCAAACTCTGCCCCAGCCTCGTACGGACGACCAACTGTGGCAAATGGTTGACAGAGAATGGAGAACCATCCCTCAGGACACCATCCGCACTCTTATTGACTCTGTACCTCGACGTGTTTCTGCGTGCATCGCCGGTCGCGGTGGTCCTACATCCTACTGAGTCGATGCCGTGCGCATTGTGTAACCTGCATATCGGTTTGAAATAAACATCAATTATTCGTCCGTGCCGTCTCTGTTTTTCCCCCAACTTTTATCCCTTTCGAACCACTCCTTCTTGGTGTTGCATTTGCTCTGTCAGTCAGTGTATCTTTAAGAACACAGCAAGAAGAAGATTAACAATATGCAGAGCACAACCACCATGAAGGATATATTGTCAATGACAACATTCAACATCTATGTAAACAAATGAAACAAGCGCGCCAATCTTGACATCCGAGAGACAGCAGTTCTCTCTGCTTAGGTTGGTTGGCGCTGGTAAACATTCCGTGTTGAAACACACTAACTGCAGGACTAAGTTCCTTTCAACACGGAATAACTAAACTGATGGCTGTGGTAATGACACAAGCACTGCCAGGAAATGGTTCCTTAAACATGCTACTTGCTTCTTAGAACGCAAAATTGCAGTAAAACGAATTTGTAAAAAATGTGGACTTGGTTGTTTTCAACTATGAACGATTCAATTGTATTTATATTACTTTTTGTGTAAGTTGTGAATATTATACTATAAATTTACTATAAATGTCAGTTTATAACATTTCATTACTTCAGTTTAAATCAGATTTCACTAGTGTAACAAACTCAATCCCTCACCAATCGAAGGTTAATACTGCCGGATTAATTGGTCACTTCGTTACCCAACCAAGCATCTGGTCATGAGCAAGGCGGTTAATGTGGTTTGTTGCCAATATTTTCCTTATACAGAAGTCAATAATTTCATTTACTCTTACACTGTAATTCTTGGAAAGGATGTCTCAATTCTAATGTATAATGGACACCTTCTTAAAAATCAGGTCAAAAAAAAAAAAAACAAGGAATGTAAGAAAATGTTTATATTTCTTCATATCAAAAAAGTATGATTATATTATCACAGATAAATACATCACAATAAAAAAAGAGCATACCATATTTACTAGTAACTGTACATGGATATGGCACATGGGTTTTATATAACCCTTAATCACTGAATTATAGGAAAATCAAAGGAAATATCTTTACATACAAACTTACTTCTATTTCAGCCTATGTTTTGTTATGTTACATTTTGACATAGCACAGGCATAATGTTCTGCATACACCAAAATTAAGAGCATGTGGGCTAATTTCAAAGGCATAACAGACTACATATCATAGAGGTGATGAACCAAAGGAAAGTGACAATAATTTGTTTAGTAGTGGTTTCAACAATTTAAGCCTTCCTGATACAAATACTATTGCAGAGAGAGTAGCATATCTGACAGTGGTACAGTATGATGAAATCTGTTCTTACAGAAAATTGATTTTAATAAATTTTCTTCATCTAGTGCTTTATTTTTATTCCCTGTTCTGTAACAGATCAGTGTGCCAGTTTAAGTTATATGTCCTGACTTCTCCTAAAATACAAATTCACATTTTTTCACCTCAAACTGACAAATACAGTAGAACTTTCTTCAGCTTACCCCATGCATTTCTGACGCTACAGGAGCCACACTGGGTTCTGGCTAGGGTTTTAGGGCCAGATACCATGTGATAATCAAGATGAAATTTCCATTATAGGATCCAACAGGATTCAAACCTCAGCTATCCGGGTGAAAAGCTAGCTTCTAAGCCATTGTGTTAAGCATGCTCTTGAACTAAGACATGTATATAAAATAAAAAGTTGATATCCAAAGTTCAGTTACCTCCTTGGCAGTCAAAATGGTGATGATTGATATTTAGGAGGTAAAATAACAAGATTATAAGCCCAGACACTTGAACAGATATTACTATGAATCAAAATTTCACAGGTTACAAAACTTGACAATATGAAGGTGTATGTAAATATGGTATCTCTATCCTTACATTCATCATTCTCTGACCACCAGGTATACAAAAATATACAGTGGCTAACTAGCCCTCAGTCAATACATATAAAATACTAAGACATCAATATCATATAAAGTTTTGAAAATCTAAGTATATCTTTAAAAATACTAGCTGAGAGGATCATTGATATCAAACATCTCATCACCCGAGTCCACAATATCTGCAGCTAAACCATCATCTTCCTCTTCTTCATCCAATTCTTTGTCTTCTTCATCAGATAACTCTGCTGGCCCTCTTGCTATTGACCTATTCTGGAGAGCGATCAACCTTTCCATATTACCTATAACAAAATAAATAAGAAAATACAAGCAACTAACTTTCCAATACCTACAGCTTTAAGCAGCTATACACATATATTGTGATCAGATGAACAGCAAACCAGGAGAGACAGAATCTTTTCTATGTGTTAAAGCAGAGGATTCAAAGAATATTTACTGTGTATTGAAGCAGTCTGTGGCTGGATGATGCCAACATTCAGTGACAGCTATGTACCCATGTTGTTGTTGTTTGAGTCATCAGTCCATAGACTGGTTTGATGCAGCTCTCCATGCCATCCTATCCTGTGCTAACCTTTTCATTTCTATGTAACTATTGCATCCTACATCTGCTCTAATCTGCTTGTCATATTCATACCTTAGTCTACCCCTACCGTTCTTACCACCTACACTTCCTTCAAAAACCAACTGAACAAGTCCTGGGTGTCTTAAGATGTGTCCTATCATTCTATCTCTTCTTCTCGTCAAATTTAGCCAAATCGATCTCCTCTCACCAATTCGATTCAGTATCTCTTCATTCGTGATTCGATCTATCCATCTCACCTTCAGCATTCTTCTGTAACACAACATTTCAAAAGCTACAATTCTCTTCCTTTCTGAGCTAGTTATCGTCCATGTTTCACTTCCATACAATGCCACGCTCCACACGAAAGTCTTCAAAAACATCTTTCTAATTCCGATATCAATGTTTGAAGTGAGCAAATTTCTTTTCTTAAGAAAGCTTTTCCTTGCTTGTGCTAGTCTGCATTTCATGTTCTCCTCACTTCTGCCATCGTTGGTTATTTTACTACCCAAGTAACAATATTCATCTACTTCCTTTAAGACTTCATTTCCTAATCTAATATTTCCTGCATCACCTGCCTTTGTTCGACTGCACTCCAATACTTTTGTTTTGGACTTATTTATTTTCATCTTGTACTCCTTACCCAAGACTTCATCCATACCATTCAGCAACTTCTCGAGATCTTCTGCAGTCTCATATAAAATAACAATATCATCGGCAAATCTCAAAGTTTTGATTTCCTCTCCTTGGACTGTGATTCCCTTTCCAAATTTCTCTTTGATTTCCTCTACTGCCTGTTCTATGTAAACATTGAAAAGAAGAGGGGACAAACTACAGCCTTGCCTCACTCCTTTTTGGATTGCTGCTTCTTTTTCAAAGCCCTCGATTCTTATCACTGCAGACTGATTTTTATACAGATTGTAGATAATTCTTCGTTCTCGGTATCTGATCCCTATCATCTTCAGAATCATAAATAGCTTGGTCCAATCAACATTATCGAATGCCTTTTCTAGATCTACGAATGCCATGTACGTGGGCTTGCCCTTCTTGATTTGATCCTCTAAGATCAGACGTAAAGTCAGGATTGCTTCACGTGTTCCTACATTTCTTCTGAAGCCAAATTGATCTTCTCCCAACTCAGCTTCAACTTGTTTTACCATTCTTCTGTAAATAATATGTGTTAAAATTTTGCAGGCATGAGATACTAAACTAATGGTGCGGTAGTTTTCACACCTGTCAGCACCGGCTTTCTTGGGAATAGGTATAACGACATTCTGCCGAAAATCGGATGGGACTTCTCCTGTCTCATACATCTTGCACACTAAATGAAATAACCTTGTCATGCTGGTTTCTCCTGAGGCAGTCAGTAATTCAGAGGGAATGTCATCAATTCCAGGTGCCTTGTTCCTATTGAGGTCACTCACAGCTCTGTCAAACTCTGACCTCAAAATTGGGTCTCCCATTTCATCAGCATCAACAGCCTCTTCATGTTCCAGAACCAAATTATCTACATCTTTACCTTCATACAACTGTTGGATATGCTCCTGCCATCTTTCTGCTTTGTCTTCTTTCCCTAGAAGTGGCTTTCCATCTGAGCTCTTAATATTCATACACCTAGATTTCCTTTCTCCAAAGGTTTCCTTGATTTAGCTGTATGCAGCATCTACCTTTCCCAGGACCATACAGCCTTCGACATCCTTGCACTTCTCCTTCAGCCATTCTTCCTTAGCTACCTTGCACTTTCTATCCACTTCATTCTTTAATCGCCTGTATTCTTTTCTGCCCTCTTCGTTTAGAGCATTCTTGTATTATTCATCGATCATCAATCAGGTCTATTATCTCCTGAGTTATCCACTGATTCTTAATTGATCTTTTCTTCCTTCCTAACATTTCTTCAGCAGCCCTACTGACTTCATTTTTCATGACTCTCCACTCTTCCTCTATAGTGTTTCCTTCAGCCTTTTCATTTAGTCATTGTGCAACATGTTCCTTGAAACAATCCCTGACACTCTTTTCTTTCAACTTGTCTAAATCCCATCTTTTTGCATTCATGCCTTTCTTCAATTTCTTCAACTTCAGATGGCATTTCATGACCAACAAGTTGTGGTCAGAGTCCATGTCTGCTCTTGGGAAAGTTTTGCAATCCAACACCTGGTTTCTGAATCTCTGCCTAATCATAATGAAGTCTATTTGATACCTTCCAGTGTCTCCAGGTCTCATCCACGTATACAGCCGTCGTTTGTGGTGTTTGAACCAAGTATTGGCAAGGACTAAATTATGATCAGTGCAGAATTCAACCAGCCATACAACTATATTTCAAATTTTACTAAGGTTATAATTTTTCAGATATTCAATAGTGTGCGAGGTTTGTTTTCTACATAAATATTTAAAAATTTTCTCAAGTTAAAAGGGGAGCCACATATCCATACTAATAACTATCCTGGTGGTACACCTTTCAATTATTAATGGCTATTTGCTTTACGTCGCACTGACACAGATTGGTCTTATGGCGACGATGGGATAGGAAAGGCCTACGAGTTGGAAGGAAGCGGCCGTGGCCTTAATTATGGTACAGCCCCGGCATTTGCCTGGTGTGAAAATGGGAAACCACGGAAAACCATCTTCAAGGCCGCCGACAGTGGGACTCGAACCCACTATCTCCCGATTACTGGATACTGGCCGCACTTAAGCGACTGCAGCTATCGAGCTCGGTCAATTATTAATAATATTATTGATTTTATGCCTCACTAACTACTTACAGTAGAGTCTCGCTCATCCGACCTTCGCTTATCCGACATTCCGTGTTATCCGACACTGGTAGACTTAATTTGAACTTTTGGTGGAGACTAAATTCAGGCACACCCGCTGTGGAGGGTGCGACCATGGGTCAAGCACTGGCCTGACCGCTGGCGGTAGGACAGTTTTTTTCTCAAGGACAGGTGCAGTGAGTCTTCAGTCATTGTTCATTGTAGTATTGGTTGGGTGCGGGTGTTGTAGTTTTCATATCCTCTGTGAGTATAGCGAGTAAATAGAAGAAAGTGATTGTTTCTATGGAAGACAAGTTGAGTGCATTAAAGAGACTGGACAAAGGGGAAATGTGCCTTTAGATTATGGATGTTCGATGTGTTACAGTGGGAGACTGGAAAAAAAAGAGGGAAGAAATTTAAAAGGGGTGCTCTACCAGAGCAGAGAAAAAATGAAAAATGTGAGTACAAAAAAGTAAGTGAAGCACTGTTTCTTTGGTTATCTCAACACCGGGAGAAGGACCTGCCAATATCTGGCCCCATTCTGCAGGAAAAGGCTGTGTATTTCCAGAAGGAGTTTAATGAAGGGGACCCTAATTTTCCTGCCAGTGCTGGGTGGCTTGATCGGTGGAAGAAACGGTACAACATTAGGCAGTTTAATATCTGTGGAGAAAAGTTTCTTTTCGTAAGACATCTGGAATGTTTTCGTTCAATACTGCATGTACTGTACAATGATAATTCAATAAACAAAGTACCGTAAAACACGTCATTGTTTTAGTACTAGAGTATGCCTCCTGTTTGTTTCAGTTCGTTTTCAAAGTTATTCCGTATTATCCGACATTTTCGGTGATCCGACGTACTCCAGGTCCCGTTTAGGTCGGATAATCGAGACTCTACTGTATATGGTTTTCGGAGGTTGAGAGGTGCCAGAATTTTGTCCTGCAGTTCCCCTTTTAGGTGCTGGTAAATCTAGCAACATGAGACTGATGTATCCGAGAACTTCAAATACCACTGAACTGAGCCAGGATCAAACCTAAAAAGTAGGGCTCAGATGGCCAGTGCTACACCGTCAGAGCTATTCAGCCCAGCCCTAACAATATCTCATGACATATTTGGCTGTGGGGGTCTTTATGAAAAAAAATATATATATATATTACGCTCCCTGTAAATAACCCTCTACAAAGAAGGGGTAGTATGATATTCAAATATGAGTCAGAATGAACTATATTATGATTCTTCCTCAAATGTTCATGACGGATATCAGGCTTTTCAGGCCCGGATTTTTCAACGAATTTTAAGTGTTAACTCTCCTGTTAAGGAGACTTAACACATAATTTAACAAAATGGTCGTCTCATCAAGAATTGTTAACTCTAACAAACTGTTAATACTTGTGTTTAATTAACCTGTCAGCAGCCCTGTGTTAAACCTCCAAACAACAGATAAAATTTCAAAATGGAGGCATATAGAAGACATAAGTTTGAAGCTTTACTGCTGTATGAAGACTATTTAAAAACTGAAGAAGGCAAAGGACGACCCATACTAAGAAATAACGACTTTTTAGAGTTGTCAGAAGAAATATATCTAATTACCAAAGCCATAATGAACATGGTACGATATTGAAAATAGGTTAGAGTTTCCAACAGACTGAAACTTATCAGTGTCTCCAGTGCAACAGTTGCTTATAGATTTTACAAGGAGGGGTCAGACCCTGCGTCCAATCGATTTCAATGAGCTTAATATACAAGATCTTGTCTCAGACTGTCAAAAAGTGGGACTATCCATGAACCTTTCTAAAACAAAAGTAATGCTCAACAAATGGGCCCCAGCAGGAAAGATGCATGTGGGAAACTCCAAATTATTATTATTATTATTTTTTTTTGCTAGGGGCTTTACGTCGCACCGACACAGATAGGTCTTATGGCGACGATGGGATAGGAGAGGCCTAGGAGTTGGAAGGAAAACCACCTTCAGGGCTGCCGATAGTGGGATTTGAACCTACTATCTCCCGGATGCAAGCTCACAGCCGCGCACCTCTACGCGCACGGCCAACTCGCCCAGTAACTCCAAATTACAAGAGGTCAATGAGCGTGTCTATCTTGGGCAGCTTGTTAACATGAAAGGGGACTTAAGACCGGAAATCTTCCAACGTATCAAACTCGGATGGCAAGCCTACGGAAGAAATTCTTCAATCTTCAAATCCAACATGCCAATCCACCTAAAAAAGATAGTCTTTGAACAGAGTGTTCTCCCGGTACTGACTTACGGTTGTGAAACCTGGACATTGAGCGAGTTTGTTGAGCAAAAACTCAGAATAACCCAAAGAGCTATGGAACGGTTTATGGTAGGCTTCACGAAGAAGACAGGAAGAGAGCAGATTACATCAGGTCAGTGACATTTTAGAAAGGGTATTTACCCTAAAATGGCAGAGGGCAGGCCATGTTGCTCAGAGAACTGATGGTAGGTGGACAAAGCTTGTGCTTGAGTAGAGTCCGAAAGATTATCTGAGACCTAAGGGAAGACCACCGGACAGATGGGATAAAGACATCCGACAGATTACTGAGATCAATTGGCAGAACATCGCTCATGACCGTCCCAGATGGAGAGACCTCATGAAAACCTACCTTGCTTCGGACTTAAAGAGGCCACATCGTAAAAACAATTGAATATAGCTGATAGTAATAGTGAATGTACCTGTTGGGGGAAACTCAACAGTAACTCGTGTATAAAGATTTAAGTCAGTAAGCTTTCATTTTCGAAAAAAATGAGGACAAATGTCATGAAGCAGGATGCGTTTTGGACCACATGGAGGTGATAAAACACTAAAACATGACACATTTTACAAAAAACTTGTCAGATCCGCAACCTAATAATTTCCAAAAAATGTATGAATCCCCCGATTCTAATGCAACGCGTATATATTTGAAGAGTTCATGAGGGAGGATGCGTTTTGGACCACATGGAGGTATTAGAACACTAAAATATGAACACATTTTACTTAAACTTGTCAGGTCCGCAACCTAATCACTTCCGAAAAATTTATGAATCCCGATTCTAATGCAATGTGTATGTATTTGAAGAGAACATTTTAAGCAAGCCTCGGACCTATGGGAGTAACGGATTCCCACTCCCATTTGACAGGCGAGGGACTCCTTGGAAACAACTTGGCGAACAAAATGGAATTTCATGGGGAGCTATCAATATTAATGGGGCTTATGGAAGAAAGAAAGTAGAACTGGCTGAGTCAGCAACGAGGATGCAACTGGATATGCTAGGAGTAAGTGATATTCGGGTAAGGGGAGATAACGAGGAAGAGATAGGAGATTATAAAGTGTACTTGAGGGATGATAAAAAGGGGAGGGCAGAGTGTGGGGTAGGGCTGTTTATCAGGAATAGTATTGTACGTATTGTACTTTCTCTTAGGCATGTAAATGAGCAAATGATGTGGGTAGATTTGGCAGTTGGAGAAATTAGGATCAGAATGGTCTCAGTGAATTCATCATGAGAGGGTGCAGATGAGGATGAAGTTAACAACTTTTATGAAGCTTTGGGTTACATCATAGTCAGGGTCAACAGCAACGATAAGATAGTGCTAGTGGGCGATTTCAATGCGAGAGTTGGAAATAGAACTGAAGGATACAATAGGGTGATTGGTAAATGTGGGGAAGATAAGGAAGCTAATAGCAATGGGAAGCGTTTGCTGGACTTCTGTGTTAGTATGGGTTTAGCTGTTACGAATACATTCTTCAAGCATAAGGCTGTTCACTGCTACACGTGGGAGGCTAGGGCTACCAGATCCATAATAGACTATATCTTAACCGACTTTGAATTCAGGAAATCTGTCAGGAATGTACGAGTTTTCCAGGTTTTATTCAATGATACAGACCACTATCTGATCTGTAGCGAACTAAGTATCTCTAGGCCTAGGGTAGAGAAAGTTAAATCTGTCTGCAAACGAATAAGGGTAGAAAATCTCCAGGATGAGGAAATCAGACAGAAGTACATGGATATGATTAGTGAGAAGTTTCGATCAGTAGACAGTAAGCAGGTTCTGGATATAGAAAGAGAACGGGTGGCAAACAGGGATGCTGTAGTAGAAACAGGAACAACTGTGTGTAAAGATGGGAAAAGGCGAACATCTTGGTGGAATGATGAAGTGAGAGCAGCTTGTAAACGTAAAAAGAAGGCTTATCAAAAATGACTCCAAACAAGGGCTGAGGCAGACAAGGATCTGTACGTACATGAAAGAAACGGAGCTAAACAAATAGTTGTTGGATCCAAAAAGAAGTTGTGGGAAGATTTTGGTAATAACCTGGAAAGGCTAGGCCAAGCAGCAGGGAAACCTTTTTGGACAATAATAAAGAATCTTAGGAAGGGAGGGGAAAAAGGAAATGAACAGTGTTTTGAGTAATTCAGGTGAACTCTTAATAGATCCCAGGGAATCACTGGATAGGTGGAGGGAATATTTTGAACAGCTTCTCAACGTAAAAGGATATCTTCCTGGTGGTGTTACGAACAGCCAAGCTTATGGGGAGGAGGAAAATGGTGTTGGTGAAATTACGCGTGAGGAAGTGGAAAGGATGGTAAATGAACTCCATTGTCATAGTCATAAAGCAGCAGGAATAGATGAAATTAGACCTGAAATGCTGAAGTATATTGGGAAAGCAGGGATGAAATGGCTTCATAGGGTAGTAAGATTAGCATGGAGTGTTGGTAAGGTACCTTTAGATTGGACAAAAGCAGTAATTGCACTTATCTATAAGCAAGGGAACAGGAAGGATTACAACAACTATTGAGGTATCTCATCGATTAGTGTACCAGGGAAGGTATTCACTGGCATCTTGGAAGGGCGGATGCGATCAGTACTTGAGAGGAAGTTGGATGAAAACCAGTGTGGTTTCAGACCACAGAGGGGCTGTCAGGATCAGATTTTCAGTATGCGACAGATAATTGAAAAATGCTACGAGAGGAATAGGCAGTTGTGTTTATGTTCCGTAGATCTAGAGAAAGCATATGATAGGGTACCGAGGGAAAAGATGTTCGCCATACTGGAGGACTATGGAATTAAATGTAGATTATTAAAATCAATCAAAGGCATTTATGTTGACAATTGGGCTTCAGTGAGAATTTATGGTAGAATGAGTTCATGGTTCAGGGTACTTACAGCAGTTAGACAAGGCTGTAATCTTTCACTTTTGCTGTTCATAGTTTACATGGATCATCTGCTGAAAGGTATAAAATGGCAGGGAGGGATTCACTTAGGTGAAAATGTAGGAAGCAGTCTGGCCTATGTTGACGACTGTCTTAATGGAAGATTGTGCCATAAACCTGCCGTCTAATATCTTGGAACTTGAAAGTGCAATGGGTATGGCATGAAAATTAGCCTTTCGAAGACTAAATTGATGTCAGTAGGTAAGAAATTCAACAGAACTTAATGTCAGCTAGAACAGGTCGATAGTTTCAAGTATTTAGGTTGTGTGTTCTCCCAGGATGGTAATATAGTAAGTGAGATTGAATCAAGGTGTAGTAAAGCTAACGCAGAGAGCTCGCAGTTGCGATCAACAGAATTCTGCAAGAAAGAAGTCAGCTCCCAGACGAAACTATCTTTACATCGGTCTGTTTTCAGACCAACTCTGCTTTACGGGAGCGAGAGCTGAGTGGACTCAGGATATCTTATTCATAAGTTAGAAGTAGCAGACATGAAAGTAGCGAGAATGATTGCTGGTACAAACAGGTGGGAACAATGGCAGGAGGGTACTTGGAATGAGAAGATGAAGGCTAATTTAGGAATGAAGTCGATGGATGAAGCTGTATGCATAAACAGGCTTCGGTGGTGGGGTCATGTGACGCAGATGGAGGAGAATAGGTTACCTAGGAGAATAATGGATTCTGTTATGGAGGGTAAAAGAAGTACAGGGAGACCAAGACGATGATGATTAGACTCAGTTTCTAACGATTTAAAGATAAGAGGTATAGAACTAAATGAGGCCACAGCACTAGTTGCAAATAAAAGATTGTGGCGACGTTTAATAAATTCACATAGGCTTGCAGACTGAACACTGAAAGGCATAACAGTCATTAATGATAATGCATGTATGTATGTATGTATGTATGTATGTATGTATGAAATCTGCATCATATTTTTGTTCCAATTTTTATCTTAACATTCCCTCAAATATGAATTTATTTTGTACAACAATTATAGCTGCGACGGGACTCGAACTCACGTCTACAAGGTTCGCAGGCAAGTACCGTGACCAGCCACCACTCTGTTCTGCTGTGATGTAACTCCCAAGTATATATGACGTGCATTGGAATAGGGAATTCATCAATTTTTCAGAAGTTATTAGGTTGCAGACCGGACATGTTTGAGTAAAATTTGTTCGCCTTTTAGTGTTCTATCACCTCCACTTGTCCGAAGAGGATTATGTGTAATGACATCTGACCTCATTTTTTCGAAAACGAAAACGTATTGACTTAAACCCTTATACACGAGTTACTGTTGAATGTCTCCCCACAGGTACATTGAAGCTCAGTGAAATCGGTTGAACGCAGGGTCTGACCTCTATTTGTTAGATATTATGCTTGAGACACTTTTCATGTAATTGTAGGCGACTATGTCCACGAGTGCAAGAAAAGAGTGTGTAGAATCCTGCAAAGAATTCCTGCTGCTATTGCAGCATTAACAAGGCATTACATTATTTTCCCCGCAATAAAAGAATACCCTAAAATCATTCAAAACATATCATTTATCACATTTTCCCGGTGATAAGATGATAAGAATATAAGAATAGCTTATACTGAATGTTGTGATATAACAGTCCGTTCATTAAATTTTTAAGCACACTCGCATAATTTTAAATAAAAACTATAACAACATTTGTCTCGCATTCATCATAATAACGCTTTTGTTTCCTCTTGACATATTTATGTCTTATCAGTCTCCGTTAACCATAATCTATGATAACGTCAACCATGTAGGGGACAGCACAAACACCCAGCTTCCAGGCTATTGGTATTAACCAATGAAGGTTAAAATTGCCGACCTGGCCGGTTATTGAACCCGGGACCCTCTGAACCGAAGGCCAGTACGCTGACCATTCAGCCAACGAGACAGACAATAAATAGAGTAATATTAATATAATAATGGTCATGTGATAAGCTATAAAGAAGTGACATTTTATACAAATAATATGGTGAAGAAATACACACACAACATATATATAGAATGCAAGAGGTATGGGTATAGATATTTTGTTAGTTGGTAAAGAAATATACACGTCACAACATATGCTAGGTATGGTTTATCTTGTCCTATTAGTTTCCCTCACAATCCTGGGATACAGAATATAGCAGTATAAAGTTACAGTTTTGTGATGCTAATATTCAAATGTATAATTTTTATTAACAAACTAGAAACCAACGGCATGGAGCTGTTGCCATTTCAACACCATTTTAAGGACTACCGACCCAAGCCAGGATTTTAACCTGCGAACTCGGAATCTGAAGGAAAGCGACTCAACCAATTGGGCCACACGAAAAGAAGGCGTTTGTGATTGTTGTTATAAATAGATGCAGGTAGCATTTTTACAAAGGTCTCATGAGGAGCATTTATTAAAGCGTACATTTTCCAACTGCCCTAAATGCACGAGACCGGACGGAAGAACTAGCTGGAAGCTGAAGAGCCTTGCAGGGATGTCGCTTCCTTCCAAACCAAACTTCATGACGTAACATCCCCGAAGGGCCATCACCTACCAAGCGACCACTGTTCAGCCCGAAGGCCTGCAGATTACGAGGTGTCGTGTGGTCAGCACGACGAATCCTCTCTGCCGTTATTCTTGTCTTTCTAGACCGGGGCCTACATCTCACCATCACATAGCTCCTCGATTATAATAGTGGGCTGAGTGTACCTTGAACCAGCCCTCAGATCCAGGTAAAAATCCCGGACCTGGCTGGGAAATAAACCCTGGGCCTCTGGCAAGAGGCAGGCTACCCCTTCACCTTGAGGCCAGCTGTTTACTTTTACGTCTCCTTATTTTAGAATTTAACTTAAGGCATCCTGCATTTGATTCCCAGCACTGACAGAGTTAAGAAAGACATGGGATAGGGAAGATACAGTCTTGTTTGTGGGTGCAATAGAGTTGGCCTCGAGTCTCCCATAATTGAAATACCTACGACCAGGAAGGTAGTCACCTTCGCAAGGCAGAGTACCAATGTGGTTCCTTTCTTAAGAAGA
Organism: Anabrus simplex; assembly: GCF_040414725.1. NCBI lineage: Eukaryota > Metazoa > Arthropoda > Insecta > Orthoptera > Tettigoniidae > Anabrus > Anabrus simplex. The sequence goes on from NC_090271.1 coordinate 173,834,009, forward strand.
CAAATTAAATGAAGATTCTACTTCCTCACAAACTAAGAACAATATTATCAATTTTATGAACAGTTTCAATAATGCAGCTGGTTTATGTTAAGAGTACAGAAACTATGATTTTGATTGTTGGATAAAATTACATGGATACAATTGTAACTTTTGCAATTTATTGTAATACTGAACAGATAAACGTTGACTCAACTAAGTGAAAATAACAAGGATAATGGGCGCCACCTGCAAAACAATTGCAGGAATATTTAATGGTGTAGAGCAACGAGCCACTCTCTCTCTCAAGGCGACGGTCATCAGGCTGACGAGGCTCCAGACTTGCTTTGTAACCTTACCTGTTTGCTATATAACCCCTGAAATTAAATTTGGGTAACATGCCAGGTTCAGCCTTACTCCACTGACTAAAGACTCACTTAAAGTTTGATTCTATGACTTTACTCCCAGAATAAGAACTAATATGTGACAAACACCAACAAAATAAACACTTATGCAACCCACTTAGTGCTTGCTGTTTACATAGAGCTAATATACACAATACTACCCAACAAAATCATCTCTTCACGAGATTTATTCGTTTGCCGTCTACAAAGGCAAATTACACATCATTGAACTCACCAATAAAAATCGAACATCGAATAAGAACTAATATGTGACAAACACCAACAAAATAAACACTTATGCAACCCACTTAGTGCTTGCTGTTTACATAGAGCTAATATACACAATACCACCCAACAAAATCATCTCTTCACGATATTTACTCGTTTGCCGTCTTACAAAGGCAAATTACACATCATTAAAATCTTCAATAAACATAGAACATCGAATAATAACTAATATGTGACAAACACCAACAAAATCAACACTAATGCAACCCACTTAGTGCTGGCCGTTTACATAGAGCTAATATACACAATACCACCCAACAAAATCATCTCTTCACGAGATTTACTCGTTTGCCGTCTTACAAAGGCAAATTACACATCATTAAAATCTTCAATAAACATAGAACATCGAATACTTTTAACATACCTCCAGGTAAGAGCCCCTTCGCACTCCACTGTTACCGTGAATTCTAATCTGGTAGAGAAAAGTACGACGACTATTTCTCTACATATGGATGCAACCTTCTTAAGACGAGCATCCCTAACCTTATTTACACTTCTTCGTCGACGTCTTGAATTCTTTCCAATTGCTGGCTGGACAGAAAGTGTTACATATCCGGAGGCAAGCAAACAGCAAAATTCTCCACCAACTGAAGCTGCATACTCGGGTGACAAGTTCCAAACAAACACTTTCTTTTTACAGAAAGTCCACTGCAAAGCCGGTAAATTGTTGAGATTATACCATGATCGCTCCGTAACAGATACTCACGTACAATAGCAGATCGTATAGCAAACTGCGCAAATACGTCGCTCCCGCAGACCAGTACAAATGAGAAACACACAGTATCAGCATCAGAGTCAGAAACACAATGAGAATCAGAATCAGAATCAGAATCAGAATCAGAATGACTCGCCCCACACGCGTACCCACTTATATGTGCTTGCTACACGTGGTAATCGCGTCCTGAAAAGTTTAGTGGTAGCAACGCTCACACCGGCACTTCTTCCCGCGTCACTCTGTCAACACAAACCTCGCTCAAAACAAAGCCCTCGCATTGGCTATCGAGTATATGATGTGACATAGACCGTCCACTCATGTATGTCCACATTGATTCACTCCAATTCTTCAACCGATACAACCTGCCGTACCCCGTGTTTTCAAGCCACCTGTTGCAACACATCCAACTGACTTCAACCGTCCTTCCCGATATAGTCGCAGTTTTCCCAGTTGCACAATCCTTACGGCTAGGCCATATTTACAGACTCTTACCCAAACGGAAATTTATACAAAATATAATGATGAACATATGCAATATTCCCTAACTATACATTCTTCTTATAATATTACGTTTTTACATGGTAAATAAACAAAATTACATGATTTTAACCTAACAAACTATATACGAAAATTTCCTAACCTAAAAACTCGGGGATCGTACATACGTACGGTTACACAATCAAAACCAGCAATATTTACTGAAGATCCGTCACCGCACTCTGTACGACCAGCATTCTTTTCATATCCACCAGGCAAGTTGGCCGTCCAGGTAGGGGCGCAGAGCTGTAAGCCTGGATCCGGGAGATAGTGGGTTCGAACACCACTGTCGGCAGCCCTAAAGATGATTTCCCGTGGTTTCGCATTTTCAGACTAGGCAAATGCTGGGGCTGTACCTTAATTAACCCGTAGAGAGCCAGACAACGATATATCGTTGTTTCGTATATACGCGTAAAGTGCCAACCACGATATATCGTTGTTTGGGTAGCGCGCAATTCTATATGAGTTAGTACAACTTGGGCCGTCAGATTGCAACATCTTATGTGTCGAGTCCATAGATAATTGTCATTAGATTTTAACTACGCCGCTAGATAGTGCGTAAATTCATTTGCTATCATGCATTGAATTTCTAAAGTCCGTGTTCATTTATGACGTATGATCTCCATGCCGCGTGAGTAAAATGGCGACCAGCGGGAGAAGTTATTTTGTTAACGATGACGAACTGGCTGTATATCTTAATATTTTTAGTGAAGAAGAGGATGATGATGACTCTGATGAGGAATTCATTCCTCCAACAAGTGAGGAAGGGTAAAGTTAAAGTGTTATTGGGACTGATAACGGCGAGTTTTCTGTAAACACTCAACCACGTGCTCATTGTCCGAATGTAAACATTGGAAGTGGTAATGACCGTCTGAGTGACATTACTGATGATGATGACGGCTGTAACAATATCCAACAGCAGCAATTTCCTGTTTTCCGTGAAATTCAATTAGGTCAAGATGCAACATACCAATCCTAACCTGATTATTATGATACTCCTAGCCCGAGACATGCCCCTTCGTCAGACGCAAACTTATAGCGTATTTTTATTTTATTTTTCATGACTCAATTATTGAATCTCATAACTACAGAGACAAGCAGATATGAGAAATCATGTCTTGTCACCATATGCCAGAGCTCAGCAGTGGCGCCCGGTTACATTGACTGAAATGAAGGCTTTCATTGCTGTTTTTTTGGCCGAGCATATTTTCTTATTGGGTCAAACACTCCCGTTATATTCCGTGGTTTGGAAATATGCTCTCAAGAAACAGATTCCAACTGATCTTGAGATTATTTCATCTTGTGAACAATGATAATGTATCACCATCTGGTCACCGTGACTACAACCCATGTGCCAGGTTCGATCCCATTGTTGAACATGCCAATTGTATATTACGATACCATTGTACATAACTCTTAAACTATTGAAGATAAAAATGTAAAACTTTACATGTTTATTCATCTAAAATAGGACATTTCAAATAAGTCATCAATATTTACCGTTGAGTTGAATTTTCTGCTTTTTTCTGTTTTGTTTCTGATTTTTAATTTTTGGTGTTTTGAAATTGTTTGGAAAATATTTTTTTTCAAAATACCCAAGAGCATTTTAGTGCTGTAATTTAGTTTAGCAGTAATAATGTCTTCTTGTTAACATTTAATAAAAAATTCAAGTCATAGTTATAATATTTGTGAACTATATAGTCCACAGAGTGAGAACCTGTAAAATTCTCTAAATCTGTCTGGCACTCTTGGCATACTGTGAGCAATCGGGCCTGGCACTAAGAGGGTTAAGGTGACACTCCGGAGGTAAAAATCGATATTTTGGTAATTCTGACGAAATTTTTTAATGACAAATTGAAAGGACTGAATTTCTCTTTCCTTGTCACGAAATTATTCCACTGAAGTCAAAGAATGTATCACTAATAATGCTTTGTTTGTCAATTGTAATTTTATGTTTAAATTCCATTTTATCTCATAATATTCTGCCAAATGTAACAAAATTTGTATGGTATATGTATCACAGCTATATTAAGAAACCTGTGTATCTAATTTTTGATTGCAGAATTTTTCAAGTAGTAGGGATTTTTAAGTCCAAAAGTTTACAACGTAAAAATTAGACAAACTTTAGTAAGATATGTCTCCTTATATAAATTATGTACAGCAAAATTGATAAGTAATGCTTTTAAAAGACGTATTATCTACCTAATTATGAATTTACATTAACATGTTAATTAAATTTCATGAAGAAAATGGAATTAAAAATGTCAAAAGAAAAATTTATTTTGGAAAAACTATTAATTGTGTAGTGATTTGAAAAAGGAAAGAAAACGTGATTTGGATGTGGAAGACTGTGGGGAATTATATATGTTCATGTATTAATTTTGTATGATCATGTGTTTATTTATTGGTTTGTTTGTTTATATTTTCTGTGGGGGAATATTTGGAATTGTTTGGTTGTGACACTGCTTCAAGACTGTTTGATTGTTGTGAAAGATTAGTGTTAGAAAAGATTAAAGGTGGGATGAGATATTTGTGGGACATACTGTGGCACACGCGCCGGATTGGGTGGGATGCTTCCATGAGTTTCCGGTTGCATCGTTTTGCATCAGTTTCGAAATTTCTCGATGTTACTTGTTGTGCTTTATCAGCATGAATTGCTGGGCACTCATTGGCTATAGTAAAACTATTTGTGATTGGTGAACGAAGAAAATTAGGTACGTTCATTGGTCGTTTCTCTATGTCATCACTTCTGGTAGAGAGCTCTTCGAAGCAGTCTTGTAATTTTGACCGCTGAAGGGAGAGGTTGCCTTCTCCAGGTGATGTGGCCTCTTGGCCCCCTCCGATAGGGTGGGCACTTTGCTATTTCATTTTTTGGCTAGTAATCTTCAAATGTGGTATTCAGTTTTATTTCTCTTTATCGCCGGAGCTTGCCCGTTTTTCCTTTAGTCGCCAAATTCTTTCTCAAAATGACTTAGCCTGGCCGGCAAGGCACGTCATGTTTGTTAAGAGACAGTTCGCTTTTCTTTTGTTTTAGTGAATTGTGCTAAATGTAAAATGTTCAACTCCTTTCGGTAATAATTGTGAATTGTAATTTTCCCCTTTGGGGATGTCTCGTAAATCTGCGTCATCTTAGAGTATTCAGATTTAGGATTTTAAATGTTGTGTTTTCCTTTCTTCTGTGTACTGTATATTCTTTCTGAAAGTATAATGTTACTTAAACTTTATTCTTTCTGACAGTACGAAGGCCATCTGGAAAGTGGTACCCGTTTGCGCAATAAAGACATAGGAGTAAATATTAACAAATATACACATTTTTATTGCAAAGAGCATACTTTACACTACTTCTCCACATAATCTCCAAGCAAATTTAGGCATTTGTCATAACGTGGGAAGAGTTTTTGTATTCCAGCGTCACAGTCCTCCGCCGCCAGCGTATTGAAGTATGTAGTCACAGCTCGTTTAAGTTCTTCATCGCTGTCAAATCTTTTTCCCGCCAGAAAGTCTTTAAGCTTCGTAAAGAGATGAAAATCCGAAAGGGCCAAGTCCGGGCTATACGGGGGATGGTCGAAGGTTTCCCACTTGAACTGCTGCAAAAGTTGTTGTGTTATTGCAGCTGCATGAGGCCTGGCATTGTCACGAAGGAGAATGACGCCTGTAGACAAGACCTCGCAGTCAATTTTGTATTGCCCGCCGTAATTTCTTTAATGTTTTATAATACGCATTAGCATTAATTCTGTCTCCACGGGCCATAAAATCAACGAGTAGTACACCTCAGCGATCCCAGAAAATGGTTGCCATGAGTTTCCTGGTAGACAGAACTGTCTTGAATTTTGGTTTGGTTGGTGAATGAGCATGATGCCACTCCATTGACTGTTGTTTACTCTCAGGTGAAGCATAACAAACCCATATTTCGTACCCAGTAATGATGCGAGTCAGGAAAGAGTCCCCTTCATCGGAATAACGTCCCAGAAACGTCAGTGCTGCAGCCATACGCTTGGTTTTGTGCACCTCTGTAAGCATGCGAGGGACCCACAGACACAACACAGGCAATGATAGCGTCACGCAACCTCGCACAGAACAGGCAGACAAGCCACTGATGCAGTCTGACCTTGCCCAGAGGCTACCCGAGTCGTCAGCGCTTCATGCAGCGCTAACGGATACTACTTTCCGGATGACCCTCGTATCATGTGAATTAAATATTGCGCCACAAAACTTGAACATTCCGTGAGATTTTCCTTCTTAAGGTAGCGTCACTGAATTTGTGCATTTTAGGTAAATTTTCGTTATTGTTTTAATCATGTTGCAATTTATTCTGTAATTTTGTTTGATCACATTTGTGTGTTATTTCCATCTAAATTATTAAGTAAACTGTATATTGAATTGGAATTACCATTGATTTCGCTTCTTCAGCATTGTCAATACCTTTCGCCGCCTGGAAATGGTCCCTCCGGTTTCCACTATCCTTTCCTTAACCGTCATATTGCTTAACCTGATCGTTACTCTTTGCTGTTTTCTTGTGTAAACGTGCGTTGTTTTCAATAACTTTGATTGCATCTAAACATTTTTAATCTGTATTAATTATAGTAATAATAATAATTATTACCATGTATCATTGTGTTCATTTATGTCTGTGTGTAACAACGAGGTTACAAATTGTATATGAAAAAATGTTTGTGATATCTCTACTTTTATGGAGGTGACATTCTCACAAAGTTTCATGAAAACCCATGCTTTAGGCAAAAATATATTCATCTCCAGAGTGTCGCCTTAAGGCCACAGCCGCTTCCTTCCTACTCCTAGCCCTTTCCTTTCCCATCATCACCATAAGACCTACGGTGCGACGTAAAGCAAATTCTAAATAAAAAAATCTTTTCACAACCCCTTCCAAGGAAAAGTTGTATCCACGCTACTGGCCTGAAATTATTTTTGTGGGTACGCCACTGCATCCTCTCACCATTTAACGTACAAGGTAAGCTCAAAGAATGGCTGGATACTCAAAATACACCACCATAAATGATGCAGTTATGGCTCAAAAGTACTAAAGAAAGGTAAGGGATGTGATCTAGTGTTTTAAGCAGAATCTGAATCAATAGAACGTGACTTCCCATTTTAAAAATGTTTCATGCATCGACTGCGATTCAAGCCTCGGCCATCTTGATGAAAAGATGGAACCATTGGAACTGAGTTATCACGCCTGCTAATAACAAAATAGTTACCCGCACTTTTGATGGTGCCATTTGTGGTTCCAATCAGTCCCCGGGCATTTGACAAAATATATAGGCCTACCTATAGAACTTAGGCACGTATCTGCGATCTATCCTGCTACTGTTAGAATAAAAAAACCTTTTTCATAACTTACCGAGGATGCACATAGTTTGGCTTCTTTATGACAAAACGGTCCTACTTCAAAAACAGTTACTTATATGGCACAAAATGAGGAACTAACATGTAGCTCGCAATCCTGTCACAGTCTGCCCAATGCTGCACCTTAAACACAGAACATCTCTCAGCCACGGTACAACCCCAGGATTCCTAGCATATTGTTATTTCCTGGAACCAATGTGAAAAAGCTGATATGATGTTGTAAGCTTGCAAATGTTTCTGGCCGTGGCCCCTGTTATCCCGATGGTCACGTTCTGGCCCCCTACTGAGTAATCCCTTGCTAATTGCCCTTTTCCTCATCTCTTGACATTTGTCAACACATGGTTATTTTCCCAATACTGAGGCCTCTACAGGGAAATATCCCTGCGCATCACAATCCCAAGTGGTTTCCTTTCATTCAAGCAGTACAAATATAGAGAATTGTGTGTGGCCCTACTGAGCCCTGCTAGCAGATTCTGTGTTGCTATGTTAATTTAACATTTCAATGTAAGTTGTTTTTTTTTTTTTGCTAGGGGCTTTACGTCGCACCGACACAGATAGGTCTTATGGCGACGATGGGATAGGAAAGGCCTAGGAGTTGGAAGGAAGCGGCCGTGGCCTTAATTAAGGTACAGCCCCAGCATTTGCCTGGTGTGAAAATGGGAAACCACGGAAAACCATCTTCAGGGCTGCCGATAGTGGGATGTAAGTTTTTAAGTTGTTTGTACCGTAGTAAAACAACGGCTGATCCTCGCTCTAGTTTCTGGAAACATTTTGAGGGGGTTCCTCCTTGCCCCCCCCCCCCCCTCTTCGGCTATGCCAGTGGTGACAGCATTGTTTTTAAACATGCCATTCCAGTCAGTTAATATTGTATTCTGACAAGAATAAAACCGTAATTTTTTTTTTTTTTTTTTTTTTTTTTTTTTGCTTTACGTCACACCGACACAGATAAGTCTTATGGAGACGAGGCGACAGGAAAGGGCTAGGAGTGGGAAGAAAGCGGCCGTGGCCTTAATTAAGGTACAGCCCCAGCATTTGCCTGGTGTGAAAATGGGAAACCACGGAAAACCATTTTCAGGGCTGCCGACAGTGGGGTTCGAACCTACTATCTCCCGAATACTGGATACTGGCCGCACTTAAGCGACTGCAGACGTATTGTTAACTTCTGTTTAACACATTGGAGATGGCCATATTTGAATGTGCTACCCTCCAGAAACCACAGGATTTTTAATGGTTCTTTGACACTTTTTGAATGCTAGGATAAGCCATGATTATAACAACTTTTGAAATATTTAGAAAGATCACAATTTCTTATACACAAAAATGAGTTTTAATTATCATAATTTTTAAATATAAATTTATGAAGATAATAAGTTTTATAACTGAAAAAATCTGACGCAGTTATGGATGCCAGTTTGGCTTATATTTCGAAATCTGTCTAATATTGTGCACCGATCTACTGAAACACATTAATACCGATTCTAACATAACTGTTCAACTGGCACTGACATCCTTGTTTACAAACAGGAATTTGCTTCCCCATTGTTCGTTGTTTGACAATGGGGTTGCATCGAGTTGCTGCAGGTTGTCATCCGTACATGGGAAACACCCAAATTTTTACAAAGCGGTATAGAACAGTATTACAGAACCCACTTCAGAAAGCGGTATAAAACTACGTTACACTTCATACCAATTTGAAATTAGCTCATTATCTACATTTACTTGCCTGAAGTGCCAGAATCATCATGTTTACTTAGTGTGTAATTGTTATCCTCATCCTCATTTTCAGAACTTGTGTCTTCCATAAGAACATCCAGTATGGATTCGTTGTCAAAATTTCGTACACTTGAATTAGACATGCTAAATATTCACAAGAATTACACAAACAAGCCTGCCTCTCAATACACAAACAAGCCTGCCTCTCGAACCACACACTCTTCCTGTCCGCATGTACCGTAGGTAGTTTCCTGCCCATTTCAGAGCTGAGAGTCAACGATGATGCAGCCCCAGGTTATATAAGAACATGGCTGTGTTATCAATGCCTTGAAAGAAGAACTCCCAACTTATGCTCATAACTAGTACATTTTATGCTTATAGAAGCATTCAACATTATTCTAGTGAAGGCACAGCTCGTTGAAACAGCAGCTATTTTTTTTCTGCTACAGTGAAAATGTGCCTGTAGATCCTCCGAGCTCCGTCAGCAGCAATGAAAAAAAGTGCGCCTGTAGTTTCTACGAGCGGCGTCTCCAATTTGTTAATAATTTAATAATACAGCATCACAGAGAAATGGATGGATAGGTTTAAATGGCACTTGGTATTTCCATTTAGAATAAGGTCAAGTATGATCATAGATGTAAGTTGTCAAAAAATTTCAGCAGGAGGAGGTGTTTCAAAAGGGGTATAAAGCATGAAACTCTATGTATCTCCCTTAAGGTTGGTTTTACATGAAAATAGCTCATGGCAATTTCCTTGTTTTATACTATTTTTCCAGTGCAAAAATAAGGGAAATATTGGTAGCAGTTGTGTGAAAGTTTATGTCCAAGAGCTTGTGGCTAACTAATTTTTTTAAAAATTCAAAGGCCCACAGAGAGCAGAGAAGCGAGTAGATCACAAAGAGCTGCTGACAGGAGAGGCATGGCCAGTAATGTGTCTCAAAAGCTGGGGAAAAATATGGACTAACATGTAATCACGCACATGCTAAGTGATTGTCCCGTCAGCGATGGGTACTACAGCTAGTATAAAAATATAACTGTGGCGAAGATAGAAAAAAGAAATCAAGTAGAGATGAAACTTCAACAATCTCAAACATGTTCAGTAAATCATATCTGCATACCTGCCAACTTTTAGAAACCAAAAATAGAAAGATATTTTAATTCTTGGATTTCATCACATATATTCCACCACGGTCTACGTGAAAAAAGGTCAGGATAAAAGGCATACTTATCTACAGTTACAATGCAAATTAACCATTAAATTTAAAATCTTAAACTAAGAAAACATAAAAATAGTTACAAGAAAATGTACCTAATCACTCTCATTTATGACATTTACATACGAATAATATTTGTCACACCGTCACACGCAACAAAATACATAATACCGTATTTTCTCGCATAATTAACGCACTTTTTTGACGAAAAATACCGGCGAAAACTTCGGATGCGATTCAAGGAATTCGGATATTTAGAAATTATTTACAATTCATTTACATTTAAAAGATACATCAAATATAATCCAAACACAATTGGTTCAACCCATTTGCAGTTATCGTCATTTGGCGTAAAATTCCGGCGTGAGATTTTTTTCTGAAAAGTCAAATAGATAAGTTAGACACGTGGACTTGAAGTACGGTACCGACACTGGAAAATATTCTTCCCAATACGAGCTGACAATACGACCTGAATGACATACCGGAAAAAAACCTGTCCAACACAAGAAGGGCCGGGCATCGAAGGAGGGACCCTGCTACATTACTCCAAACCGTTCGTATCCAATCTTGTACGAGTGACGTGTCCATCCACCCTTTTTCTTGAATACGAACGTGGATCACTCGCGGAAATTTTGCTTTAGGCATTGTTTTTCGTTTTAGAACAAAGTAAGGTGCATGCTTTCTGCCATCAGCTATTACAGCAAGCATTGCAGTACATCGTCTTTTTTTTTTTTTTTTTGCTTCCGGTAGCGCGTGCGATAACACTGTATGTTCCTTTCTTATCGACTGTTCGACTTCGTGGTATATGGAAACTGATTGGCGTCTGACCTGCGATTCCTATAAGGAAGATAGAATATTCCTTCACTTTACGCTTTTCAATCACAAAGCGCTGAAAATGGTTTGAAATCATTCGTCACTTTTTGGCATAATGTTGTTCTTCGTCGAAGAGAAAGTCCATTTCTCTTCATAAAATTAATTCAGCCTCGGCTAACCTTTAAATATGAGACAATGATTCCACGTGCCGCGGCTATTTCTCATTCTTTAAAATGCAGCATTTTGTGAGAAACGGCTTATCCAACATTGCGTAACAAAATCATATAGTTAAGCAGATAATCCTCTACTTGCGGAAACATGCCGCTTTTTGGTCCGCGAAATGCTTTGTGAGACTTGTTGGCCGCTTGAAGTGCACTTCTGTTACCGCGGTAGCGCATGTTTCATTTGGACACTGAAAACTTGCTGCCCGCTGCTCTATTCCCGTATGTTTCGGCGTAACTGATCACCGCAAGTTCGTATGATGCAGTACTGTACCTGTTTCTTAGAGTACTGTGGACTGACAAACAATTTTGAGATCACATAATGTCCCGTACGCGAAACACTCGTAAAACTAGTGCAGTGGGATTTCCTGCCGGCTAATACAGCACGTTGCCCTGTATGTGGAATGCCCGCTTTCGCAATAGGAAGCCTGCTATCTGAGTAGTTGGCGGCATCTTTATTTCGAAACGCATCCGGAGCTGAGTGATGGATCTTCGAAGTTGTGGGTTCGTCAAATTCCACTTTGGACCCAAAAATATTGGGATGTGTAAATTATGCAAGGGCGTCGATTACGGTACACGAGAAAATACGGTAGTTTCCTTTAATATCCGGTAAAATGTACAGAAATTTATAGGCATCTCTTAACACTTGGAGATAACGTTTGTCATATTTTTTGGCCATAACGAGAAAAGAAAATACCAGAAACTGTCATAGAAATGCAAGGAACAACTCCGACGAAACTACGCACAGAAACGATGTTAACAGCGCGCGAACAACACAATAACAAACTCATTGTTTCGTCCCGATTAACTGAGTCGTTAGCGCGCACTAGCCTCTTGCTTGCAGGACGATTGCCGCCCCGAATCCCCAGCTTAAAGCGCACACGCTGCTGTGGTGAGCGGGAAAAACGATACACGAAGGCGAAATAAAGCATCAAATACGCTTGAAAATTAGGTTTCATAAATTACACAAGCACATAAGAATTTATCCATTATTCTAGGGGAAGAGTATTGGCCGTACTAGAGGTTATATTAGTCAAAAATCGGAAGAAGTAAAAATTAATCGGAAAATCGGAAGACGAGTTAAAAACCGGAAAGTTTCCGGGTAAATCGGAAGGGTTGGCAGGTATGTATCTGATAGTGACTTACTGCAGTAGCAAGTACCAGCCTGGAGAAAGAATAAATGTGAATTCAAAAACTTACCTTCATGTTCCTTGGCATCCATATCATAATTTAACCACAATGGTTTTGATCCTCTGATCAAGCAGCTCCAACTGAATCCTTAAAGTAGAATACCGATATACTTGTATTAGCATTTTAAAAAATCGTAAAAATTATACAAACTGCAAAAGAACACAAATTAATAATAATAACAATGATAATAAACACTAGCGTGCACCTCTCATATAACTGACACTTCTGAACTAAAATGACTTAGGAGGTTCAGTTTGCAACAAAACCTTCTGAATCGCTTGAACTATACAAAATAAAACCCACCTTAGTAATTAAATTAACAAAATAATTGACATAATTTCTTTGCAATGTTATATATGTTGTTATTGGAGGAAAAAAAATAACTAATGTCCAATATGCAGATGATACAGTACTCATAGCTGTGAATGATGGGAAAATGACAAGGTTTGTGGAATGCATCAGGAATGAAAGCCCCAAATTGCACTTGCAGATCAGCAAGACCAAAATGATGACAGCCAATAATGCTGGCAAATTAACTGCTATCACCACCTCCTGAGAAATTGACTTTTTTCTCAAATTTTGTACTTGGAGCAACAATAATACTAACAACTGTGATACAGAGATGAGGAGGAGGACTGCCATGGCCAAGAACATCGTGACTCCACTATCCCTTATTTGGAAGGACTGTTCCGTTTATATAAAGCTTAAAATGAGAGTAGTCCAGACACTTATATTCTCTTTCATCATCTACTACGCTGTAAGCTGGAGACTTGAGACAGATTAAATCATTTAAAATGTGGTGCTGGAGAACATGTTTTGCATACCTTGGGCAGCACTTTGCACCAACAAGTACATCCTAAAGAAGCTGAATATCAGCACCAGGTTATCGACAGTGTGTGACTAATAATTCTCTGATTCTTTGGTCATGTCACGCGATAGGCCGAAGGGAGCCTTGAAAGCACATAATATTAGGAAATAAGCAAGTGGTTTAACATAACACATCAAAGGTTTTTGACAACGGAAGGATGGGAAGATAGCGACCATGGCCTTAATTACGGAATATCCTCAGCATTTGTCTGGTGTTAAAATGGAAAACAACCTTCAGGGGATTCAACCCCACAATCTTCCAAATGCAAGCTCACAACTATGCAGCCCTAACCACACGGTCAACTTGCTCAGTAGGAAATATGCCACCAGGGTAGAGGGAACACGGAAGAGATCCCAAAGGATGGTGACAGACAAAGAGAAATATCCTGCGTGACACGCATGCTCTTCCTCTCTGATGGTGATCTGTATAGCGAAGTAGATTTAAATATGATTTATATTAATTAAATCATCCCCTTCCATGTTCCCTCAGATTTCTGCATCATCATCATTTCCCGTTTCCAGCTTCCCGGGGAGGGTTGGAATCAAGGACCTCCATCGCTGCCTGTCTCTCCACCACTCTTCTCCTTTTTTAAGCACATCTTCTGGTTTTCCTCCCCTCTTCTCTATGCATTCCCACACTGAATCTGTCCACCTCTTTTGGGGTCTTCCTCGTGGTCTCTTTACTGTTAACTTCTCTGAAAAAGTTTTTTTGGCACTCTCTCTTCTCACATTCTCATCATATGCCCATACTACTTTGGCTTTGTTGTTTCTATCCTGTCTTGAAGTTTCAAGATTCCTGTCCTTTTCGTAATCTCTTTAATTCTATCCTTTCTGGTCTTGCCCTCGATACCTCTTAGGAATTTCATCTCCACTGCCTGTATTCAACTCTCCTCTTGTTTTGTTATAGTCCATGATCCAGCTTCATAGGTTAGTATGGGTTCATAATAAGTTGAATATAATACTTTTTTACATTTCTTCGGGACATCTTGGTTCCACAAAATACCCCTTACACTCTGGTAGAAGCTGTTTGCTTGTTGTATTCTTTTCCCATTTTTCCATTTTCCTCGGTTATCTTTTCACCTTCTGTGATTACACTTCCCAAGTACTCTAAACTTTTAACCACTACCAGAATTTTATCATTCAGTTTTATCTTTCTTCTTCCTTCCTTCCTTCCTTCCTTCCTTCCTTCCTTCCTTCCTTCCTTCCTTCCCCTTGTCATCACTATTGTTTTATTTTTCTCTGTGCTTACTTTCATCCCAATTTTTTCTATCTCTTGACTCCATACATCTAGTGTTTTTGCACTTCTGTTTCATCCTCACCTCCATATATCATCTGAAAACAACATGGCTTTTGTTGCCTGTCCACCCAATCTCTGTTTAATGTTCTTATGAATATTATCCATGGGTATGATGAATAGTACAGGGATAGTACACTTCCCTGTCGAAGACCAGTTTAAACCATTTTGTTTTTCCTATACTAGTCTTCACACTACTACCACAATTTTGGTACATAACTTTCATCATTTGCACTTCCACTCTGTTAACTTATTTCTTCCTTAATATGTCCCATACCAACTGTCTGGGCACACTGTCATAAACTTTCTGAATGTCAAGAAGTGTCATCACTATGTCTTTTCCAAACTGTCATCTTTTCTCCATCATATGTCTTAATGTAAGGCTCAGGTCAAACGTTGATCTGTCTTTCCTAAAACCATACTGTGCTTCTTCCATTTCTCCTTCTAGCTCCTTCCTCAGTCTTCCTTCTAATACACTCTCAAATATCTTAGCTATTTTTAAATCGGGATAATTAAACCCTTTCCCCACTCTTCTGAGATCTCTTTCTTCCTCCAGATTATTCCGAAGAATCTATACAGCCACTATAGCCCTACTGGTCCTGCTGCTTTTATCATTTCTGTAGTTACCTCATCCACTCCTGCTACTTTACTGCTCATCATGTTTTGTATGGCTTCCTCAATTTCTAACATCGATATCTCCTTTTCTTGTTCTTCTTCTTTTGCCATTGTTTTTTCTTGCTCCTTCTCATCTACCAGTTCACTGTACAAGGAGTCTGGGTTAAAGGTATAATAATATAAAATTTAATAACTTGACAAATAATGGAGATATTTATTGGTAGTTTGTTTCTACAACTATGGTAACTCAAAATGTTTTCTGTGTTCACTTGCAGTGGCGGTGGTACCACAAGCGCATGCACGTAACTGCACTGTTCACGAGAAGACCGCCAGTAACCATATAGACTTCACAGCAGAAGGTGTTCTGTGTGTTTTCACTTGTGGAGATAAAGTACAAAGTACACTAGTACAATGTAGATTTCGGCATGAGTATGGACTGTTACCAACTGATGATGTTCCCACTTATGTAACAATCATGAAATAGGACAGGCACCTTCGAGAACCTGGGACCTTGCTGTCGATGTCGGGCCACCACGCCAAGCACGCAGTTTCAGAGGCTACTGTTGATTTAATCCGCGAGTCCTTCAAACGGATCCCTCGTAAGTCAATTTGACAAGCAAGTAGGCAGTTAGAGTTACCTCATTCGATAGTACACGATGTCGTCCACAAAAGGTTGCGCCTACGGGTGTACAAACTGCAGCTTCTTCAGAAAATCAAACTTCAGGACAAGCCGCTACGGAAGGCATTCGCGGAGACAATTCTGGCAAAAACTGATGGGAATAGAGGCATTCCTCGATTCGGTCTGCTTCTTGGACGAGGCTACATTCTATATTTCCGACATGATAAACAAGTACAATTACCACATATGGAGATCTGAACCCCTCCACGTTGTGATAGAGTTGGAACGGGACTCTCTGAAAGTGAACGTGTTGTGTGGATTGTTGAAGGACAGGGTTATTGGCCCATTCTTCTTGCGGAGCCTACAGTTAATGGAACACGTCACCTAGACATGCTGGAGCAGTATGTTGTGCCACAACTTCCTCGTGACGTGATCTTTCAGCAAGATGGTGTACCATGCCATTTTGCGGAAATTGTGAGGGATTTCTTGAAATGTGAGTTCCCAGATCGCTGGATTGGGAGAGGTAGTCCATCAATTGCTTGGCCCCCAAGAAGCCCCGACATTACGCCACTTGATTTTTTCCTGTGGAGGTTTGTCAAGAATCAAGTGTACCAGACACCAGTTCGTGATCTACCAGATCTGCGTCATTGCATTCGAGCAGCTATTGCAAATGTTACGCCTACAATGCTGCAGAACACTTGGAAAGAAGTGGAATACTGATTAGATATCTGTCGCGCCACTAACAGTGCGCATTTCGAGGTTTATTAGTTATGTAAACAAACATTTATGGGTTACCCTACTTGTAGAAACAAACCGCAAGTAAATATCTCCACTACTTCTCAAGTTTTTAAATTTTATATTATTATACCTTTAACCTGGATACCTTGAGCCACACCCACCGCAAAGACTATACATACATATTTAAATGCGTGCATCGAAAAGAAAAATGAGGCGTAGATCCCCAACCAGGAAGGGCGAATGAGGCAGCCCTGAACTGGAAATGTCCCTCTTATCAGCGCAATTCAGGTTAATGACTAATACTACTATGAGTAAAAATCCATATCAATACTAAATGAGAGTTTATTGAAATATAAGGCAAATCAAATAAATCAATTAAGGGAAAATACCAGCATTGAAACAGGGCAATTCAAACACGATTGATGTCAACCCAAATGGAAAACGTGTCAACATTACGTGACCTCATCAATTCTTCTAAACACCAGGCATAGCTATTCATATGTTTCCATCGAATAATCACTGACCTCGCAACATAATGCTGTGATGTTAATATCTTTTGCACGGGCTTAATTTCATCATTCCATCAGCAAGAGAAAGAATTAAATCCAAGCGTGGGCGTCTGTTATCTTTTAAAATCATTTTTCAACAATTGCTCTCGTTAAAAGTTTCCCCACACCAAGGAGCAGATAAAAAGTAATAATAAATTAAACCAGAGAGTGTACGACCAAGGAAGATTTCACCAAAGGGCATAGAGAAAAGCTCTCTGGAGCAAATGAATGGAATGCCAATCTCAAATAATAACATGGGCCTGCGCACACCCACGAAAGAAAACTAAATAACATGACGCCCTCCAGGTCACAAACAACCAGCACGGACACCAAACAAATAAACGACATCGCGCCCAAGAAATAACAAGGCACGGTAAAGAATAAATAAAAATGAATTTAGCTGATCGACACGTCATCCTTACACCCCGCTCATTCATCCTCATATTCATTCAAACATATGACCTTTTGCCCTCCTAGGCAAATAATACCAGCAGATTGGTACGAGTAAATAAATAAATGCAAATCGTAGAGTGCAACTTATCATTTCACAAATTAGGTCTCACATTAATTATAGATACTTAGCTCAGCCAGGGCAATTGGCAGCAGGACATTCGTGACCCCATGGTCACGCGTAGACCTATCACATACACACTATGTACGACCAGAATGGATCTCCCAGCCGACACGCAGGGCATACCTCCAAACGATTACAAATATTTCATAGTGAAGCTCATCAAAATAAACAGAGACCGAGCTATTAATGCACCACAGTCATGTCCACAACTGACACACCAACCATTCTCGCCCCGAGTACAAAGATGCGTATCGGTCAGCCATTATACGAAGAAAAAAAAAAAGAAAACAGAGAATGCAGAAATAACATCATTTCAAAATATTACAGTACCTTCAATATCAATCATAGAGGCATGATAAGGATGCGGTAGTTTAGGTCAGCTTTAAATCTATTAAACACCCATTTGAAATGTAAAAATGCCACTCCTGTGTGTGAGGGCTCCATGATTAAATTAGCAAGCATAAACACAACAAGATTCTCTCCAAGGAGATGATATTAAAAGAGTCTCGCCGAAATAATGATCCTTCGTGCTCGCGACTGAAGGAGCTGCCCTCTCTCGATTGAAAGCAGAAATACACAAGTCACTTGAAGCGAGGCCGATACATATTCATTGAGACATGGGTAAAATCATTTTAGAGAACATGCTACTGTACCATTTCATTGCCCTGATAATTTCGAATCATGGTGTTAAAATCGTCGTTTTGCCGTGAATAGCGATAAAGTGTCGGAAATCATGCGGCAGAAAATACGAATTATGATATACAAGCATATAGAATCAAACAGGCCGTAAACGTGAAGTAAGAAAGTACAGACCAACGGAATCCAAATGGCAGTGATTTAGGTGAATGCAGTGACTTTTAATTGGAAGAACCAACAATAGGAACAGGGGAACATCGCATGAAACCAGAAAAAGATTTACGAGTGGATTGATATGCAACAAGAACAGAAGATTTAAAAGGGATACTTCCTAAATTGCTGTGAAACCAGATTGCGTTATAAAGTTATAACGATACATCTTTCGTAGTCGTAACAGAAATCCCAAGCGGAGTATCAAAAAAAAAAAAAAAAAAGTAAATAGTGGAGCGCAGATCACTGGAGACGTTGAAAATTGATCAGTTAATGTATCTAATCAAAACAGGGCAACATTTAAGATACCTCTTAGATCATTCAAATTAAAATATTGACGTTTGTCACGTCATAACCTACTTAGCTCTACATAAGTATAGTTCAAGGAAGATCTACAAGTAGCATGATTGTCAAACTAATGACATTTTCAAATATGTGTTTTATGCATGTCTTCGAGAGCTACACGATGACTGGCTAAACTTAAGATGGGATTGACGTCTGACGATAAGCTACCAACCATTCCTACGGACCCGACGATCGAGGCCGCAGCCCGGTCATGATGCAGCGATAATCCGGAGATGATCGTCCTAGGCTAACCAGGAAGCAGCCATCCCAGTCCAGAAACGCAGACGGATTAAGTTTCACAAAGTTCTTTCCTTAAATTTTAGTTATATGTATTTTATTTGATATCAAGTTGTCAATGATGTTTGTACAAGAGCTAGGTCGATATGTCTTCGAGAGATGATCTCAATATCGAGTTTCAGCGCGAATGAACCAATAGTGACGTTTAACTGATGGATTTAGGTAATCTTCCAAAACTTATAATCACTCCCATGTGTAGGAAAGATATCACTCGCAAATAATGTGCTTTGCTAGCAATGTTCAGCTTTCTTTCAAAGAATATTGCCGTACATAATGTGAACTTAGATATTTGAAATGAGAATATATAGCACATTGATATTGTAGGTTATCGAGCGGATACGACGTCAACTTTTTCCCAAATGTAAATAGATACAGGCTTAATTTCTTCGTACTTTGATAAGAGAAGTGTGCGTCGATATAAATCATAGTTGTTGATCAATATATAATATAAATTGTGATGAAATATTGAATCTACTGAATTGAGTGGTACTTTGAACAGAGTTAATGATGTTTATATTTGCGGTGAGGTCATATACGTCGGAAATATTAAGGTAAGATTTGTGAATGTTATAAATGATATATTCATTGAGATATTAGGCGGGGAATTATGACTAATACGACGAAGAATTAGGAAGGAATTCAGAGTATGGCTAATTGATGTCAGTTTATTTCAAGCAGTTATGGATCAGGATATATTTGACGATTATATTGACATGTAATATGGCTTGTCCTATTATATGAGTTATTGACAGTTGGTTAGTGAACTTGCAGATTAATAATAAAGTACGATCTTCAAAAATAACCCTAGATAACCTATAGTAGATTATAATGACGGCATTTTTTTTTTTTTGAGAAAATTTTATCTGTTACTCAATATTTAAAACGACTTAAGTGGGAACAGCAAATCATTGACGGTAGTGTCTTCATACTGTTATGTTATTGCTATTTGCGAGTGTGGAAGTTACATCTACGGTAGTCCTTGACCATTAACATTCAGTTGATTGGATTTATAAAGCATTACGACCTTAATTTAACCTAGACATAAACTTGTTGAGATTTTATTGAAGAATTATTACATACTTCTTTGAGAATATTTTGAACATGTCCAAGTATGATAATATATATATATTTATTTATTTATTTGATGTTCATTGGTATATCAGCTTAGGTAGCAATTGAAAGCTACACATGTGAAACATTGCTTACTCCGTCTACGTTATTAATGATAGAGTCATAAATATGAAATAATATTAGAATGAGACACCAAAAAGAAGCATTCTTTAAATGCATGATCGAACAAACCTTTCAATAATTATGCACATATGTAAAACATATTATGTAATCATTTAATATCTTGATAGAACTTAACAACAAATTAGGATTTGATATTTAAGGAGAATTTGAGAGTTCTATTCCCAGATAATTTCATTTTAGTTTATTCTTAATATAACAATTCGTTAATTTTGAGTTAGCCAGAAGGA
Source organism: Anabrus simplex (assembly GCF_040414725.1). Taxonomy (NCBI): domain Eukaryota; kingdom Metazoa; phylum Arthropoda; class Insecta; order Orthoptera; family Tettigoniidae; genus Anabrus; species Anabrus simplex. Next base: position 173,854,668 of record NC_090271.1, read on the forward strand.
ATGCTGGAATTATTTATGTTAGTTTAGTGGATTGAACATTTTAATTTTCTTTTATATGAGATTGAGGAGATGTAGAAGGTAATCCACATCAGGTCAGGAGAGCCTCCTGAAATAATACAATTCCGCAGAGAAATTGAGGGAGATAATTGTTTATGGGAGTAGACGAGACCGTGGATGTTGAGAAAAATATTGATAATGTGAAATGGAAACTAATAATTGGCATGATAACTTCAAGGCAATGACATTTTTATTTTATTTTGATGAAATACCTACATGTACATAAGACTTATTTGATTGACAACTTATCCTTAGTACAAAAATAATTTTGAATAAAATTAGTATTTAAGAATTTAACTTACATTAATATTATTATTTATAGGTTATAAGATTAATTTAAGGTAATTTCATAATGGAAATAGTTGAATTTAGGATCGGTCGCATCTTGATTTATTGATCTGTTAGTCATGCAAACATGATGAATACCGGTATTAGAGCCGCGTATCTCAGTCGGATTCACGTAAAAAAAAAATCCAATATTTAGTTTGATATAGGATAATCCGTGAGTTGTACAGCATAGCTAGCTGGAGATTTTCTTGAATGCTGGCATGTAGTTAAGTGGAAGAAAGAATGACTCCCATACGTGGGACAAGAACAGAAGAAAGACGCCACGGGACTCAAAACATGGTTGCAAAAATAAGTGTTGGGTTCAAGAAAATTGTCGGCCCAACTTGGTTCAAAAAAAATTGTCGTCAACAGTGGGGCTTGAATAGGAAATTGACACCCCAGTCAAGAATAGAGCGGTTCACTACAGTGTATTTAATATTTAGCAATTCTGAAGTATTCTTCCCATCTTTTTACTATGTCATCTCTTTGCGTCAATATATGCCCTCTTTCAGCTTTTACAAATTTTGTATCTTCCCTATTTCGTAAACTATTCTTCACCAAACCATACAAAACCTTTTTACTTCCCTTTATATCCTCCTGTAATGTTTCTGTGAAACTTTCCCAGCTCTTCTGTGTCTCTTCTTGTATTATTTTTTACATACCTTTTTTGCTTCTTTATATTTCTACTAATTCTCTGTACTATTGCTGCCTAGCCATTTCCTCCAAGCCATTTGTTTCTCTCTAACTGCTTCCTTTGCCCTGCTGTTCCACCAAGGAGTCCCCTTTTCGTTTTTCCTCCCTGATAGTCTTTCACAGGTGTTTATTGCACACTTTACAAAAACATTTCTGAAACCCATTCCTCTTCCACACTGTTCACGTCATCTTTGGGAATTTCTTTCTTTAGATTCCCTTGAAACTTTTCTCTTATTTCTTTAACTTCCATCCATTTATTTTTCTTTCCCTTTTTTCTATTAACTTTGTTATTTTACCAAGTCTTAATATTTGGCTACCACAGAGATGTCAACTTTCAAGAAAGGCAATTCGTAATGCAGCGTGAGGGCATTAGGGGAGGAGGGGGGGGGGGGGGGGGGGGGCGTATATTTCTTTTTCTCTCCGAGATCTTACTAACTTACATATCATTGAAAAATCAATGAACAACACACAATTCAATCAGATGTAACATATTCAAAGACTGGCATATAAAGAGTGTATGATTCTTACCTACTAAGGTAACAGGTGATCTGCAGTACATATCTGAGTGGAGGTTGAAGGATTATTTATTTTGTTGAGTACTGTAGTTGCTCTCTTAGCAGCTTGTAGTTCCTGTTTGGTAAACGTTCACTGGTGGCATGCCTTTTCTTTTGATATCGTGTGCATCCTCTGCACTAACAGAGCACTTAACAGTACAGAGTTCATATTGCAATGGTTATAGCGTCCGCCATGCCAAATCGCTATGCGCCGAGCTCGTCACCCATCGCCCCACCCCCTTAGGCTCGAGCGCGCCAATCGAGAGCAACATTTAAGAACTGGGCGGGCCCTTCTCTCTTCTGTCCGTGGTCGCGCCGCATGGGACGACAGAAATTACTCAACGATTAATCTGGAGTCTTCCATCTCGCGAGGTTCCTGGAGACATCTAGCATCCGGACTGTTCTGGAAGGCCCAGAGCAAGTATATAAGGAGAGGAGTAACTTGGAGAGTCAGTCAGTGAGAGACGGAGTTAGTGAGTAAGAGTGAGGGAGAGCGAGATTGAGTTCGCTGGAGCGCAGTCAGTGAAGGCCTGGGAGAGTGCAGACTGATGAATTATCTGCCTGTTGGAGCCGAGGACTCATTCCTGTTCCCCTGATGTCGTGTGTGTGTGCGCGTCCCTTGTGGCTGGCTGCTGGAGAAGAAGGTTGGGTGTTCTGGAGCGGCGAAGAAGGGAACACTGTGTGATGACGTGTGTAGACTGCGAACGGGGTTCGGCGGATTGAGTGAACAGCGGATACTATCCCGACCTGCGAGACTGATGTGTAGACTGTGGACCGTGACAGCGCTAGCGAGTGTGACTGAGTGGCTGAGTGAGTGTAGTGTACATAATCGATGACTCTGTGTGTATGTGGCAATGTAGATGGAACATAAGAAACTAAGACAGAGAGCGCAAACCGTGTGAGTGTACTTGCATAAGTTGTAATATCGGCTATCATCTGTGTGTGAGTGTAAATCTATAATTGTAATGCTAAGTTAATAAATCTTAGAAATAGGATGTTACCAGGTTCTGTACTCATTTATTCATTTATTTACCCCGCCAACACGTTACAATATTGGCATGGAATTCAGTCTTGTACCTCCTCATCATGCGCATCTGAAATATCGTGGCTACACACACTACAAAACACGTGTAAATAAGATTTTGAGGAACGCAGTAAACAGAGTCATTTTTTCGAGTATTCCTCCCTAAATTTTTTAACTAATTTTGGTTTATTACTAGCATCACAAGTCACGGTAATGTCATCACACGTATTTTCCTGCACAAGAAATTGCTTCATTATTTCAAACCTTTCGCATTTTGTAACACACGATTAGCAGATATCCTAACAGAGCAATACAGTATATGTAAATTTGGCAACCTAAATTGCAATAAATACTTCTTCAACAGTTACACAAACAGTATTCACAATGAAACAGAGTTTGGCTCGTCTCCATGGCTAAATGGTTAGCGTGCTAGCCTTTGGTCACAGGGGTCCCGGGTTTGATTGCCAGCAGGGTCGAGAATTTTAACCATAATTGGTTAATTTCGCTGACACGGGGGCTGGGTGTATGTGCCGTCTTCATCATCATTTCATCCTCATCACGACGCGCAGGTCACCTACAGGTGTCGAATCAAAAGACCTGCATCTGGCGAGCAGAACTTGTCTTCAGACACTCCGGCACTAAAAGCCATACGCCGTTTAAGTTTTTTATCACTTTGCCGAAAAACAAAGACAAGAGGGCTTGCATACTTGCATGGAAGTCGGTCATGTGAAAAACAAAGACAACAACTCCGCAAGATATACCACTTCACAGGTGGGTATTTTTTCGGTACTGAAAGCACACACTGCGTTCGGTGCACGAAAACTCAAAATATTCTTAAACTGAAAAATCTGAAAATAATATTCTGAGAATTCAAGCTGTAATGGTATTCCTTGTGTATCCTTTTAAACACTTCATAGACTTAGATTTAAAAATCAATAAAAAATCATAATTTGTGGTGTGTGATTCATAAAGGCCTAATTATGATGGGTAATTCGTAATTATTGTGATTGAATCGTAATAGTTTGCAACTCTGCTACCGCCACTTGATGATCTCCTTCGAAATCTACTCTTGGCATTGCTGTCGCATCTTCCAGCTGTCTACGTTTTTCCTTCTCCACCAGAAGAAAATCAATCATTGTCTTTGTCTTTCTATCTCCCCAACCATATCTAGTTATTTTCTGTGAGCTCTTTTTTCTTAACCACATATTGCCAACAATTAATCCATTCCTTCTACAAAAATCTATTACCAAATCTCCTTCTTCATCTTGGTTTCTATGACTATAGGGGCCAATTATCTCTTCTATTCCCTGTCTGTCCCAATATGTGCATTCACCTCTCCCATATTTACGCGAATAATCCCCGCCCCCGAATAATCCCTGCACCCTAATTTTAAGAAGGCTCATTTTGAAAAAATTAAATACCAACATTGACGCAAATAAAACCCGCACCCCAATTTTGTGCGTCAATTTAAAAAAAAAAATATGCGGGGATTATTCGCGTAAATACGGTATAACCTCTTTGTCTTCAATACGCCTTTCCAGTTCTTCTAGAAACTCTTCTAAACATTCATCTGCATTTCCCGATTAGGGTACATAAACCTGCATAAAATCCTTGATTCCACTCTCAAGTCCAAGTCAAACTTCAATTATCCTGTCACTGAACTGGTCAATTTTGTCCACATATTGCGCTAGGCCTTCTCTCAAATATAACACCAAAACCATTTGCTGCCATCTTTCCTCCACTCCAATATAATCTATACTCTTTCTTTAATTCTGTTTGACCTTTCCACTTCTATTTTGTCTCACCTATTCCCATCATTGCTATGTCTTTCTTCTCTATATACTCTATATAATCCTCTGTCTACACGTTTAACTTTGTTGGTAATCCCTGAGTACGGTAGTTCTTGCGAATTTCAAACTTTAGGCCTAATTGCAATTTTCATTTCTATTTGTGCTTAATTGTGATTAGGATTCGTCTGAACGTAGTTTAAAAACTATTGCAGTGTATTGTAGTGACTTATTAGAAATTAGAGTGCTTATTCTATTATTTTGAGTAGTCTTGTGAATTTCAAACTTTAATTGTAATTTTCATTTCAGTTTGTGCTTAGTAATAACCTGTTGTATTATAATTAGGATACACCTGAACATACTTTAAAATCATTGTAGTGTATTATAGTAGGTATCTTATTATAAATTAGTGTGTTTATTCTATAACTGTGAAATATTTGTGTATAGTATCTGTATTAACTCTCTTACTAGAATTCTGTTGCAGTAATTAGGGTAGACTTAACTGAAGTTTAGAATTGTGTAGACCTAATTCTTGTGTATTACTTTCGGTTTTCGATAATTAACAGCAATTTTCATTCTGTTAGGGTGTTGTAGAAAAAAAAAAATTGTACAACTAAATACCTTGTAGTGTAGTAGTAGCTTATATTAATTACCTTGCTGTTGTGTGATCTTTGTGAACTATCCTAGACAATATTTCTTTCCTTTCATTTTCACAGGCAATATTTCTTTCCTTTCATTTTTATTTGCACAGAATAAGTTAAAGTGGAACCTCGATTCTCCGTTTTTGGAGGGACCACCGAAAAAAAAACGTACAACACGGGAAAACGGAAAATCTGGGAATGAATGAACCATGAACAATTTGGCTAAACATCACACAAAGGAAATATGTATACAGTACCTAAAATCTTACAGACACTCCTAAACCAAACCAAACTACAGCCCCAAAGGTCTTTCCGCCTACCAAGCGACCGCTGCTCGGTCCGAACGCCTGCAGATTACGAGGTGACGCATGGTCAGTGTGACATATCCTCTCGGCCGTTATTCCTGGCTCTCTAGACAGGGGTCACCATCTCACCATTAAATAGTGCCTCAATTAAAGGTAATCGTAGAATGAGTGAACCTGGAACCAGCCCTCATATCGAGATAAAAATGCCTGACTTGGCCGGGAATCGAACCTGGATCCTCCGGGTGAGAGGCAGGCAAGTTCGACCGCAGGGCCGGCTTCAAACATTAATTACCGGTACGCGACTTAAAAGTCTCGATACTTTAATTCAGTTTTACCGGGGAAACTTCGCCGGTTTCCTCTGAAAACTTCTTTCAGTTCAGCAACTTTGATCGGTCAAACTGTTCGAAAAACCTCAAAACATCAAGCCAAACAATTGACCACAAGTATTTTTTAATTCTCTAATCTAATAAAATAAAGCACGTTGGGTACAAAAGCGCCCAATATGATGGTGAAATCCCTTTTTCTTTAAATCTTCCATAGTAATTTGGTCACCGGTATATTGTTCGTAGTCAGTTTGTGGAAATCTTGTACCGCGCAAATTAGGCCTACGGCCTACATCGACTTTTAAAGGTTACAATAATTTAAAGTCTATCAAGTTCCACCTTTGCAATACTAATACAATGTTGTTGGATGATACTTACAACATTATTTATTATTACAGTACATGTTTCGGTGCTCTATTAAGTCACCATCATCAGCTGATTTAGAAAATGTGAAAAAACTTGGCGATATAAATATTAAATATTAAACAAAATATTGTCATAATTAATTCATACATATACATATTTACAACAGAATATTTATTGATTAAATCCTAAACACCTATTATGTTATATTAAATATCCCTAATATGTAACAAGAAAATTCTTGTAAGTCATAATTCTAATTTTTTTTTTTTTTCATCTGGTTGATGATTTGTCTTAAACATTCTTTAATGTCTGAAATCCTATGCTCTCGTGCTGTCTAATTAGAATGCACACTTAAAATTGAGGAATTAAAATTGCATGTAGTCTATTTGATGTTAAAAATGTTCATTTCCTTTGTATATTAGCTGTTTTTGTTGGATGAAATTCATTATATATAATTGTTGAAAAATGAGCCGTCTTCTTATATTTGTTAAGTACTAAAACTTCGTATTTTTATTGCTTTGTGCGTGGTTGGAACTTAGCTGTGTACTTCGTGTGACGGCTACCGCGTGATGAGTGTGTGTGCTAGTATCTTGTGCTGTGTGACGCAGCGCTAGTGAAGGAGAAGTAGGGGCGGCAAAGGGATGTTTCTAGAAACATAAACTTTTAGGAGAGGGTCCGGGGGGCGTTGTGGACGAAGACAATAGTACGCAAAGTTGTTACGTAGCATTCGGAACGCATTTGAATTTTCTGGAATTTTTAGCTTGTTAAGTAATAGAATTAAAATGTCAAACAGTACCTTGGGTTTTTCCGAAATTTCATTTAGATTAAGGTTAGCGTTATAGTATTGGTCAATATGTATTAGACATGCTTCAGTAATGTCAAGCTTCTGTCCTTTAGAAAGTATTTCCATGATCTCGAGGTCTTTATCAATGTCTGTGAACTTATGTTTGTACTCATGAATATGTTGACCTACCGCTGAGAATCTGTGATATTTTATAGCGTTAAGGTGTTCCTGATATCTGACGTTGAAGCTGCGCCCAGTTTGTCCTATGTATCCGCTTGAACAGTCATTACATTCAAATCTATATACCCCTGATTTAGAATATGGGTTGATTTTGTTGACAACTGAAGCATTATGTAAAACTGTTGTACTTCTATTATCTGTCTTGAATGCGATCCTGATGTATCAGGCTCGTTTGAGGGCGATATTTGAATTTGTTTATTATTCGTTCTATGAAATTCTCTTTAAAACCGTTGGCTTTAGCCATAGCTCTAATGATATTTAGTTCCTTGTCCAAGTTTTGTTTGGACATTGGTATGTTTAAAGCGCGATTCACCAAGCTGTTATAAGACGCGCATTTGTGAGCTGAGGGGTGTATCGAATCATTTCGTATTGTGGCTACAGTTTGTGTGGGTTTTCTGTAAATACTAAAAGAAAATGAAGAGGCATGCCTATTGATCTTTAGGTCCAGATAATTAATGGATTTATCTATTTCGGATTCTAAAGTAAATTTTATATCCGTATCTATCGTGTTAAGATTACTAAGAGTCGTAGATGCGTTGGTTATGCTTTCATCCAGGATAACAAACGCATCATCTACATACCTAGACCAAAATAGAACATTTTTGAATTTTTCATTATTAATTATTTGTGTGTCCTCCAAGAAATCCAAATAAATCTCTGCCAAAATTCCTGAGACCGGAGATCCCATTGCAAGGCCATTCTGTTTATAAATGGTTTGATCGAACGTGAAATAATTGTTATTGATCAGTAATTTTAAAATCGCCATGAATTCGTCAATTTCAAGTTTGCTTAAGCGGCTGTATTTTTTCAAATTCTTAGCTACAATGGGAAGCAATTTATTAGTTTTGATATTAGGGAACATATTTACTATATCAAAAGAATGCATTGTGTGGTGATCCTGTAATCGAAATTTAATTAATTCTTTAGTGAATTCTACGGAATTCTTTATGGCTTTATTTGCAGTGAATCTGTAATGTTGTTTTAAGAATTTTTGAATATACTGCGCTAATTTGTAAAGGGGGCTAGGTCTGTAATTGATAATTGGTCTAATGGGGACTCCGGCCTTGTGGATTTTTGGCAGAGCTTTGGCGGTAGGAAGACCAGGGTTCGTGCTAATTAATTTCTGCTTCTCGTATTAGTTAAAGAGGAAAGAAGATGTTTTCAATGTTTGTTTCAATTGTTTCTGCAATGATTGAGTCGGGTCCTTTTATATAATAGAGAAAGAGTCATCTTTAAAAAAGTATTTTGTTTTTTGAATGTAATCAGCTTTGTGCATAATGACGGTTACATTGCCTTTATCAGCTTTAGTGACTATAAGCTCTTCGTTTTTTATTTTCTTTTTAAGTTCAAGTATTTGTTTCCTATCCTTTAAGGAATCTTTTGGGATAACAAATTTATTATTATTATTATTATTATTAATCATTTTGTTTAGCTGTTTCTTTACTTCCATTCTGACTTCATCCTGCAAGTCGAATGGCAATTTTCCGAGCGCAGTTTCTGTTTCTATGATCAGATTTTTAGTTATTTTAGCTTGATTGAAGGTCGGCCAATTATGTTTTGGACCTTTCTCAAGGATAAGTCTTTCCTCTTCGTTCAAGTTGACCTTGGAAAGGTTAATGACTGGAGCATGAAAATGTTTCAATGGATCTTCGTTAGGTGTAAAATTGGACCTTTGGATCAAGGATGAAGATTGAGTTCGAACTTTTTCTGCTTCTTTCCTTAGCACCTCTAGCTTTTTCTCCAATGTTGATTGTTTACTTGCAAGTACGTTAGATAATTTGAATTGAACTTTATTTTGAAAAAGGTTCCATTGTGATGCCGAGAGCAAGAATGTAGCTTTGAGGTGAGTCTCATATAATTGCTGATTCAAAAACAACCACGCGCAAAGCAATAAAAATACAAAGTTTTAGTACTTAACAAATATAAGAAGATGGCTCATTTTTCAACAATTATATATAATGAATTTCATCCAACAAAAACAGCTAATATACAAAGGAAATGAACATTTTTAACATCAGACTACATGCAATTTTAATTCCTCAATTTTAAGTGTGCATTCTAATTAGACAGCACGAGAGCATAGGATTTCAGACATTAAAGAATGTTTAAGACAAATCATCAACCAGATGAAAAGAAAAAAAAAAAAAAATAGAATTATGACTTACAAGAATTTTCTTGTTACATATTAGGGATATTTAATATAACATAATAGATGTTTAGGATTTAATCAATAAATATTCTGTTGTAAATATGTATATGTATGAATTAATTATGACAATATTTTGTTTAATATTTAATATTTATATCACCAAGTTTTTTCACATTTTCTAAATCAGCTGATGATGGTGACTTAATAGAGCACCGAAACATGTACTGTAATAATAAATAATGTTGTAAATATCATCCAACAACATTGCATTAGTATTGAAAAGGTGGAACTTGATAGACTTTAAATTATTGTGATCTCAGTTCAATACGGAAAATAAGATGAAGTTTCTTACGTTTAATGATGAAGCCCACCAGGCATTCATTGTAGCTCATCGTTATATGAATTTAAGAATAAAAGTGGGAAAACTTGGTAAGGATATTAAATTTATTAGACAATGTATAACATAATATTTGACTCCAAATTTCTTAAAAAGTGTTTTAAAAAGGGACCCAGTTGTGCCGCATCGAAGTAAAAACTGGTTAAAATCCAAAAGACAATGGCTTTATAATGAATTAAAATTCCTCCATAAAAAGAAGTTCTTTTTGAATCAGCAATTATATGAGACTCACCTCAAAGCTACATTCTTGCTCTCGGCATCACAATGGAACCTTTTTCAAAATAAAGTTCAATTCAAATTATCTAACGTACTTGCAAGTAAACAATCAACATTGGAGAAAAAGCTAGAGGTGCTAAGGAAAGAAGCAGAAAAAGTTCGAACTCAATCTTCATCCTTGATCCAAAGGTCCAATTTTACACCTAACGAAGATCCATTGAAACATTTTCATGCTCCAGTCATTAACCTTTCCAAGGTCAACTTGAACGAAGAGGAAAGACTTATCCTTGAGAAAGGTCCAAAACATAATTGGCCGACCTTCAATCAAGCTAAAATAACTAAAAATCTGATCATAGAAACAGAAACTGCGCTCGGAAAATTGCCATTCGACTTGCAGGATGAAGTCAGAATGGAAGTAAAGAAACAGCTAAACAAAATGATTAATAATAATAATAATAATAATAAATTTGTTATCCCAAAAGATTCCTTAAAGGATAGGAAACAAATACTTGAACTTAAAAAGAAAATAAAAAACGAAGAGCTTATAGTCACTAAAGCTGATAAAGGCAATGTAACCGTCATTATGCACAAAGCTGATTACATTCAAAAAACAAAATACTTTTTTAAAGATGACTCTTTCTCTATTATATAAAAGGACCCGACTCAATCATTGCAGAAACAATTGAAACAAACATTGAAAACATCTTCTTTCCTCTTTAACTAATACGAGAAGCAGAAATTAATTAGCACGAACCCTGGTCTTCCTACCGCCAAAGCTCTGCCAAAAATCCACAAGGCCGGAGTCCCCATTAGACCAATTATCAATTACAGACCTAGCCCCCTTTACAAATTAGCGCAGTATATTCAAAAATTCTTAAAACAACATTACAGATTCACTGCAAATAAAGCCATAAAGAATTCCGTAGAATTCACTAAAGAATTAATTAAATTTCGATTACAGGATCACCACACAATGCATTCTTTTGATATAGTAAATATGTTCCCTAATATCAAAACTAATAAATTGCTTCCCATTGTAGCTAAGAATTTGAAAAAATACAGCCGCTTAAGCAAACTTGAAATTGACGAATTCATGGCGATTTTAAAATTACTGATCAATAACAATTATTTCACGTTCGATCAAACCATTTATAAACAGAATGGCCTTGCAATGGGATCTCCGGTCTCAGGAATTTTGGCAGAGATTCATTTGGATTTCTTGGAGGACACACAAATAATTAATAATGAAAAATTCAAAAATGTTCTATTTTGGTCTAGGTATGTAGATGATGCGTTTGTTATCCTGGATGAAAGCATAACCAACGCATCTACGACTCTTAGTAATCTTAACACGATAGATACGGATATAAAATTTACTTTAGAATCCGAAATAGATAAATCCATTAATTATCTGGACCTAAAGATCAATAGGCATGCCTCTTCATTTTCTTTTAGTATTTACAGAAAACCCACACAAACTGTAGCCACAATACGAAATGATTCGATACACCCCTCAGCTCACAAATGCGCGTCTTATAACAGCTTGGTGAATCGCGCTTTAAACATACCAATGTCCAAACAAAACTTGGACAAGGAACTAAATATCATTAGAGCTATGGCTAAAGCCAACGGTTTTAAAGAGAATTTCATAGAACGAATAATAAACAAATTCAAATATCGCCCTCAAACGAGCCTGATACATCAGGATCGCATTCAAGACAGATAATAGAAGTACAACAGTTTTACATAATGCTTCAGTTGTCAACAAAATCAACCCATATTCTAAATCAGGGGTATATAGATTTGAATGTAATGACTGTTCAAGCGGATACATAGGACAAACTGGGCGCAGCTTCAACGTCAGATATCAGGAACACCTTAACGCTATAAAATATCACAGATTCTCAGCGGTAGGTCAACATATTCATGAGTACAAACATAAGTTCACAGACATTGATAAAGACCTCGAGATCATGGAAATACTTTCTAAAGGACAGAAGCTTGACATTACTGAAGCATGTCTAATACATATTGACCAATACTATAACGCTAACCTTAATCTAAATGAAATTTCGGAAAAACCCAAGGTACTGTTTGACATTTTAATTCTATTACTTAACAAGCTAAAAATTCCAGAAAATTCAAATGCGTTCCGAATGCTACGTAACAACTTTGCGTACTATTGTCTTCGTCCACAACGCCCCCCGGACCCTCTCCTAAAAGTTTATGTTTCTAGAAACATCCCCTTTGCCGCCCCTACTTCTCCTTCACTAGCGCTGCGTCACACAGCACAAGATACTAGCACACACACTCATCACGCGGTAGCCGTCACGCGAAGTACACAGCTAAGTTCCAACCACGCACAAAGCAATAAAAATACGAAGTTTTAGTATTTAACAAATATAAGAAGACGGCTCATTTTTCAACAATTATATATAATGAATTTCATCCAACAAAAACAGCTAATATACAAAGGAAATGAACATTTTTAACATCAAATAGACTACATGCAATTTTAATTCCTCAATTTTAAGTGTGCATTCTAATTAGACAGCACGAGAGCATAGGATTTCAGACATTAAAGAATGTTTAAGACAAATCATCAACCAGATGAAAAAAAAAAAAAAAAATTAGAATTATGACTTACAAGAATTTTCTTGTTACATATTAGGGATATTTAATATAACATAATAGATGTTTAGGATTTAATCAATAAATATTCTGTTGTAAATATGTATATGTATGAATTAATTATGACAATATTTTGTTTAATATTTAATATTTATATCGCCAAGTTTTTTCACATTTTCTAAATCAGCTGATGATGGTGACTTAATAGAGCACCGAAACATGTACTGTAATAATAAATAATGTTGTAAATATCATCCAACAACATTGTATTAGTATTGAAAAGGTGGAACTTGATAGACTTTAAATTATTGTGATCTCAGTTCAATACGGAAAATAAGATGAAGTTTCTTACGTTTAATTTTAAAGGTTATTTGAACTCGAGAATATTGCTTCAAATGTAAGTATCGATTCTCAAGTTTTCGAATGCATTATATTCAATTATGTCCGTCACTAATCACAATTAAATTGGAAAGAGAAAAAGTATCATCAAAACTTCCGAATTTATGGTTATTCGCGACCTTGACCTCAGCTGGAAAATGCGCTCGCTGTCCAAGTCGGTACAAGTGCGAAATGATGCAAAGGTTTTTACATGTAACGTGCGCAAATAAAACGACTGCGGTTTTAACATTTTAACACAATAACATGAAATTCCTAGTCTTACATTTAGGACCAAAACAGTAATAGGCAATCCCAAAACCGCCCATGGCTTTATGTATGTAAGGTGCAACATCTGTTCTGGTCTCGATAACGTAATCGTATGCGATAATATTAAAATACTAAATTTGCATTACTTAAGAAGGAGCTGTTTAGATTCCTGCCTGAAAGCTCAGTGACTATACAGTGCCCTGAGGGAAATGCCAAAAACCTGTTCGGCGATACACTCGGGGAAAAAAAAAAAAAAAAAAATAAAAAAAATAAAAAAAATAAATAAACATCCAACCCTGGACATAATGTAGACGCTTTGCAAGTACGAACATTTGACGAAACTCGTTCCGGGTTCAAATAGGCTTAGAGCTGTCGAAATGCGCTCCGTCTCCTTCCAATTGTTGTGGACACTCTCTGCTTTGTGATTTCGATTCTCTAAACAATACCACCCGAATGCGATGCTAAGATGGTCCCTAATGCAAGTTCACCGCCGATCACTTTTCCGCTTCCTCAAATTACCGCAATGACTGGACGTTAACACGAAGACCTGCAAGTATGCGTTGACGTCCTTTCGTGAGTTACAGTTTCTTGAAAAACACGTGATCGAGGATTTAACGTCGATGGGACTGAAATTTCTGAACGGTTGATACGGGAAATCCTTTCTTCGAGGAACAGATAGTGCGGGATTTTTACAACGTGATTTAATTAGGATGTTAACGGGACCACTTAATTTGAATGGATAATACGGGAAAACGTAGCTTCCGGGAACGTATAATCGAGGTTTTACTGTACTTTATTTTTTTATTTTCCTCCCATTATTCCGTAAATAATGGCTAAGCAGTGCAAGTATAGGAAATGTGGGTGTGGCCAGGAATTAAGGAGTATGAGGGAGGAGTTGGAGATTTTGAGGGAGATAATTAGGATTCTCTCAGAGGACGGGAAGGAAAGTAGGCCTTCCTCAAATAATGTACAGGATACAGTAGGTGAAAAGGAGGGATGGGAAGGAAATGGGGGAATTGTAGAAGACAGGTGGTCAAATGTTTTAAGGGGAAGGAGATTGCAGGCTGAGGGCTCTATTCAGGATCAGAATTCAGGACAGGTGTCTTTAAGAAATCGGTACGAGTCACTGCAGGTAGAACAACTGAGAGAAGATGAGGAACAGGGAACTGTTGCTGAGATGTGTGGAAGTAGGAGGAAGGGAAAAGGTAGGAAATGGAAGTGTAGTGTAGTGGAAAGAAAAAAGACAGGTGGAACAGGGTCATGGGTGGGAGAAAAGGGAGGAGGAAGTAGCTTCTGCAGCAGTGAGAGAAGGTAGGGCTGACCAGGAGAGGAGGGGAGCAAATGAGGTGGGTACGGTTGAGGCTCTGGTAATGGGGGATTCCATCGTTAGACATGTGGGGAAAGTGTGTGGAGGAAAGGGAACCAGGGTAGAGTGTTATCCAGGAATTAGGTTGAGGCAGATGTTGAGGAAAGTAGAAGAGAAAGAAGAGGGAAAGGAGAAGGTGGTAGTGTTTCACATTGGTACTAACAACGTAAAGCAAGCAGGTATAAGTACAAACGTAGTTGGGGATGTGTGGGATCAGGTAAACGCAGCACGGATGAATTTTAAGGAAGCGGAGATTGTTATCATGGAATACTGTGTGGGAGGGATACTGACTGGAAGGTGATTGGGGATTTAAATGAGACTATGGAGTAGATATGTGGGAAACTGGGAGTGAGATTTCCAGATCCTAATGGGTGGGTAGGAGACCAGGATCTGCGCTCAGATGGCCTTCACTTAAACCGCAGTGGTACATATAATTTAGGAAACTTGTTTAGAAGGGTATAGGCAGGTATATTCAAGGAAACGGGGTGGCCTAGGGAGCAGTGTTAAGCGAACAGGGAACTGGAAATCAAGTAGGGATGACATAAAAATGTTAGTGCTCAACTGTAGAAGCATTGTAAACAAAGGAATCAAATTAAGTAATCTAATAGATATATACTTACCAGATATTGTAATAGGAGTTGAATCATGGCTGAGAAATGATATAATGGATGCAGAAATATTCTCATGGAACTGGACTGTGTATCGTAGAGATAGGATAGGAATGGTAGGAGGGGAAGTATTCATTCTGGTGAAAGAATTTGTAAGCTACGAAAAAGTTAACGATGAAAAACATGAAATTCTGTGTGTAAGGCTCATCTCCAAAGATAAAAGGCAATTTGATGTCTTTGGAGTGTACAGACCGGGAAAGGGTAGCACTGACGCTGATTCGGAATTATTTGATAAGATAATCAGCTATGTTGGAAATGATATGGAAAGGAATGTGATAGTAGTAGGTGATCTCAATTTACCAAATGTCAATTGGGAAGGTAATGCGAACGACAGGAAGCATGAACAAGAAATGGCAAAGTTAAAATGGGAAGGGCAGCTGATTCAGAAAGTGATGGAACCAACCAGAGGGAAGAATATTTTGGATGTGGTGCTGATAAAACCAGATGAGCTCTATAGAGAAACCGAAGTAATAGATGGTATTAGTGATCACGAAGCTGTTTTTTTTTGTAGTTAAAAATAAATGTGAAAAAAGTAAGGTATTAAAATTAGGTATATTAGACGGTACCATATGGCTGATAAAATAGCATTAGGGAGTTTTTAAAAAGTAACTATGATTGTTGGCAAATGGTAAATAAAAATGTAAACAGACTCTGGGATGGGTTTAAAGCAATTGTTGAGGAATGTGGAAATAGGTTTGTACCTTTAAGGTGGAAAGGAATGGTAAAGATCCACTATATTATAACAGAGAAGTAAAGAGACTAAGAAGGAGGTGCAGGTTGGAATGAAATAGAGTTAGAAATGGTTATGCAAATAAGGAGGAAATTGAATCTAGCAAAGAAGTCAGCTAAGGATAACATGATGGCAAGCATAATTGGTGGTCATACAAATTTTAGTGAAAAATGGAAGGGTATGTGTAGGTACTTTAAAGCAGAAACAGGTTAAAAGGAGGACATTCCAGGAATCATTAATGAACAAGGGGAGTGTGTATGCGAGGATCTTCAAAAGGCAGACGTATTCAGTCAGCAATATGTAAAAATTGTTGGTTATAAGGATGATGTCCAGATAGAGGAGGTCAGTAATACTAAAGAAGTATTAAAATTTACCTATGATAACAATGACATTTACAATAAGATACAAAATTTGAAAACTAGAAAAGCAGCTGGAATTGATAAGATTTCTGGGGATATACTAAAGGCAATGGGTTGGGATATAGTACCATATATGAAATACTTATTTGATTATTGTTTGGTTGAAGGAGCTATACCAAATGAATGGAGAGTTGCTATAGTAGCCCCTGTGTATAAAGGAAAGGGTGATAGACATAAAGCTGAAAATTACAAGCCAGTCAGTTTGACATGCATTGCATGTAAGCTTTGGGAAAGCATTCTTTCTGATTATATTAGACATGTTTGCAAAATTAATAACTGGTTTGACAGAAGGCAGTTTGGGTTTAGGAAAGGTTATTCCACTGAAGCTCAGCTTGTAGGATTTCAGCAAGGTATAGCAGATATCCTGGATTCAGGAGGCCAAATGGACTGTATTCCGATTGACCTATCTAAGGCATTTGATAGGGTAGATCATGGAAGACTACTGGCAAAAATGAGTGCTATTGGACTAGAAAAAAGAGTGACTGAATGGGTGGCTATATTTCTAGAAAACAGAACTCAGAGAATTAGAGTAGGCAAAGCTTTATCTAACCCTGTAATAATTAAGAGGGGAATTCCTCAAGACAATATTATTGGACCTTTATGTTTTCTTATATATATATCAATGATATGTGTAAAGAAGTGGAATCAGAGATAAGGCTGTCTGCAGATGATGTTCTTTTGTCCAGAGAAATAAATTACAAGGTTGTGAGCGGCTGCAGACTGACCTCGATAGTGTTGTGAGATGGACGGTGGGCAATGGTATAATGATAAACGGTGTTAAAAGTCAGGTTGTGAGTTTCACACATAGGAAAAGTCCTCTCAGTTTTAATTACTGCGTTAATGGAGTGAAAGTTCCTTTTGGGGATCATTGTAAGAACCTAGGTGTTAATATAAGAAGAGACCTTCATTGGGGTAATCACATAAATATGATTGTTAATAAAGGGTACAGATCTCCGCACATGGTTATGAGGGTTTTTTTTTTGCCGGTTGCCAGTTGCTTTAAGTCGCACCGACACAGATAGGTCTTATGGCGACGATGGGACAGGGAAGCGCTAGGAATGGGAAGGAAGCGGCCGTGGCCTTAATTAAGGTACAGCCCGAGCATTTGCCTGGTGTGAAAATGGGAAACCACGGAAAACCATTTTCAGGGCTGCCGATAGTGGGGTTCGAACCTACTATCTCCCGAATACTGGATACTGGCCGCACTTAAGCGACTGCAGCTATCGAGCTCGGTATGAGGGTATTTTGGGGTTGTAGTATGGATGTAAAGGAAAGGGCATATAAGTCTCTGGTAAGACCCCAACTAGAGTATGGTTCCAGTGTATGGACCCTCACCAGGATTACTTGATTCAAGAACTGGAAAAAATCCAAAGAAAAGCAGCTCGATTTGTTCTGGGTGATTTCCGACAAAAGAGTAGCGTTACAAAAATGTTGCAAAGTTTGGGCTGGGAAGACTTGGGAGAAAGGAGACGAGCTGCTCGATTAAGTGGTATGTTCCAAGCTTTCAGAGGAGAGATGGCATGGGAGGACATCAGTAGACAAATAAGTTTGAGTGGTGTCTTGAAAAGTAGGAAAGATCACAATATGAAGATAAAGTTGGAATTCAAGAGGACATCATCATCATCATCATCATCATCATCATCATCATTTTCCTTTATCCAGCTGTAGCCGGGCAAATATGGTTCCTCTCCACTTTCTTCGGTCGTTCCACCAGTCCTCCTCCAACACTGTGTCCCAGTCCAGGTTTCTTTCTATAATGCTGCGTTGGATGGTATCTTTCCATCTCAATCGTGGTCGTCCACGGCCTCTCCTTCCTTGGATTTGCATTTCCATCAACTTTTTTGGCATTCTATCGTCACTCATTCGCTTTATGTGCCCAAACCATCTTAGTCGGCTCTTCTCTATTCTATCATTCATTTTTTCCACTCCAATTTCTTCCCGGATTTTCTCATTCCTTATTTTGTCTCTTCTAGTCTTCTGTATCATACTCCTCAAGAATTTCATTTCGGCTGCTTGTATTCGACTCTCATCCTTCTTTGTCCAAGTTTCTGCTCCGTAAGTTGTTACGGGTACGTAATACATCTTGTACATAGTATCCTTTGCTTCCATTGGCACATCTTTGTCCCATAACATATTTCTTACACTATGATAGAAACAACTTCCAGCTTGAATCCTTTTACTAATCTCAGCATCCAGTCGAGCATTCTCCATTAATTCACTCCCCAGGTATTTAAACGTTTCCACTACTTCCAGGGGTTTGTCTGCAAGTCTAATCTGACCTTTCCCTTCTTTCTCCCCTCTAGTCATAACAAGAGTTTTACTCTTTTCTACACTTATTTTCAATCCACATTCTTCAATCTTACCATTCACCACACTCAACTGTTCTTGAACCATCCTGTCGTCTTCTACCCAAATCACAATATCATCTGCAAATAACATCATGTTCATTTCTCTTCCTCCATATGCTGCTTTTGCTGTTCTCATGATGTCATCCATTCCTATTGTAAACAGGATTGGTGATAGAACACTTCCCTGTCTCAGCCCACTAGTTATTTTGAACCAACTTGTCCTGCCAACTTGTGTTTGCACGCAACTACAACATTCCTTATACAATGCCATGATCATTTTTATTAATCCCTGTCCAATTCCTTTTTGCACCAGACTGTCCCAAACTTTCGTCCTAGGGACACTGTCATATGCCTTTTCAATATCAATGAATGTCATCACCATATCATTCCTGTACTCCCAATGCTTTTCCATTAGTTGTCTCATAATGAAAATGGGTTCTATTGTTGACCTTCCACTTCTGAAACCAAACTGATTTTCCTGTATCTGCTTCTCAACCCTCAACCTTATTCTACATTCCAGTATCCTTTCCATTATCTTAGCAACATGGGATATTAGAGTAATTCCCCTGTAGTTCTTCAAAACTTTCTTATCACCTTTCTTGAAAATTGGGATGATTATTCCTTTTTGCCAATCCTCAGGGACCTCCTTATTCTCCCAGACATTCCTGAGAACCTGATATGTCCACTGCAGGCCTGCAGCTCCAGCTGCCTTTATCATCTCCACTGAAATTTCATCTATTCCAGCAGTTTTTCCATTCCATTCTTCATCTTTCTTACTGCCATTTCAATTTCATTCATTGTAATTTCTTTATCCATTTCTTTGTCAACTAATTGCCTTTCCTGGTCGTCCATTGAATGACTGTCATCCGTTCTTATGTTCAGCAGCTTCTGAAAATACTCTCTCCATCTATTTCTTATTTCTTCTGGCTTTGCTAAAATTATGCCACCTTCATCCTTCACAAATCTGGTGTTTACTTGATCTCTCTTTTTGTTTCTTAAGATACCATACAGTAATTTCTTGCTGCCCTGTGTATCATCTCTCAATGTCTGTGTGAATAAGGCCCAGCTTTTCCTCTTTTCTTCTTCCACTACTTTCTTGGCCAAATTCTTTGCCTCCACATATTTTCTTCTACTTTCTTCATTCTTAGATGTTTTCCATGCTTTCCATGCAATTTTCATTTCCTTCACTTTAATCTTTACCCTATCATTCCACCAGTGTGTTTCTTTGTCTTTCACATTTCCTGATGTTCTACCACACACCTTTTCTGCACATCCAACCAGTGCTTCCTTATATCTTTTCCATTCCTCTTCAACATTCCCCACCTCTGTCCTGGGTACCAAGGGTATTATTTTCCTTTGAAATTCTTCTTGTATGCTTTTCTCCTTCAACTTCCATACTTTAATTCTTTTCTCTCTTCTTAATTGGAGTTTTTCAATCTTTCCAACTTTCAATTTTCCTATCACAACTCTATGATCTCCACCAAAGGCTTCTTCAGGCATGGCTGATACATCTACAAGGTTCTTCCGGTGTTCTTTCTCTATGATTATATAATCAATCATGGTCTTTGTTTGTCTGTCTCCCCAGCCATACCTTGTAATCTTCTGACTGTTCTTCTTCCTAAACCAGGTGTTTCCAACAATCATTTGATTCCTCATGCAAAAATCCACCAACAACTCGCCTTCTGGATTTACATTTCCATATCCAAAGGGCCCTACAACATCTCCCTTTCCTTGTCTTTTCATTCCAACTTGTGCATTTAGATCTCCCATCAATAGTACTTCCTTACCTTCTATCTGTCTCTCCACTTCCTCTAAGAAGTCCTCTAGATGTTCATCTATGCAACCAGTTTGTGGGGCATACAACTGAAATAGATCTTTCATGCCATTTTCAAACTGGAGTCTCATCGTCATCATCCTATCACTGACGTACTTTGTATATTCCAGATATTCTTGGATTTCTCTTCTAAGTATGATGGCCACTCCATTTTTTGCTTCAGGTCCTCCGCTGTAATACAGCCTGTATCCTTCTCTCAGAGGGATCTCCCCTGTACCCCTCTTCTTGGTCTCGCACAGTCCAAGTACGGCTATATCTTTTTCTATCATGAAGTCAACCAGTTCTTCTGTCTTTCCCGTCAGTGTCAGTACATAAACTGTTGCAATTTTGATGTAGTTTGGTGCTGGTTGCCCATTTTTCAGAGTTCCCCCCGCACCTGAAGAGCTGCGCGTCGCTTTTAGCAGGGGACGCCCTAACCTTTTCCGAGGCACCATATCTGCTCTGTCCATATAGGCTATTGTTACGATGGGCTCGCCACACCCAAAGGCTCAAGAGGACAAATTGGGGCAAATATTCGTTTATAGGAAGGGGAGTTAGGGATTGGAATAACTTACCAAGGGAAATGTTCAATAATTTTCCAATTTCTTTGCGATCATTTAAGAAAAGGGTAGGAAAACAACAGATAGGGAATCTGCCAGCTGGGCGACTGCCCTAAATACAGATCAGTAGTGATTGATAACGTGTTTTTTTTTTTACTCTATCAGTTCTTCTACCTTGCCATTCAAAGTCCTGACGTTGAAGATAGCGATTCTTGTGATGTCTGGTAGCCCACTTGTCACAGTTCCCTAAGAGCACCGGGAATTGTGCGTCACTTCAGGGTGATGTCCTAGCATTTTCCGAGGCCTCAATTCACTTGCGCTCATTTTTTTTTAGGCTGATTGTACGATGGGTTCGCCACTCCCAAAGGCATTTTATTACCTTCTGCCACGTTCAAATCAGGTAGCCCCTAACATGGAGTCAGACCCCTTTTGTAGCCGCTCCTCTGGAGTAAAGATGCTACGGGTTTGCCCCTTCCGCCATCTGCACCATACTGAGTCCATCTTCTCCGCCATACATGCCGTTGAGGTCTTCACCCATAACCCAGGGCAAGGACCCTCCATATTTATGGCCCTGGAGAGAGGGTTTCTGCATATGCAGATTTCTGCATATGCAGATTTCTGCATATTCCTGCTAATCATTCTTTCCAGGTCTTTTCACTAGTTATCTGTGGTCAGCACTAATGTGCACCAAGCCTAGTTTTAAGGCCAGATGGCCTTCCTGATGCCAACCCTATGTGGAGGAATGTATTCATTATTTATTTATTTTAATTTTTTAGCCAACATAGGACTACTTATTCAGGTTTATGGAGGTTTTTCTTCTTTTTGTCAGCCAAATACTGTTTTATCCTTTCTGAACATAATTTTCTTTCTGCTTCCGGAATCACTCTTTCTATTCTCTGCTTGTTGATTTTTGTCTGTAGTCTAGTGTGTTTATCTTTCAATATTTTGAGTGTATTGATTTTGTATTTTAAATCTTCTATTGTAATATGCAACTCTCTCATGTCTTCTTTAACCCTCTTGGAGCCAAGAGCCGATCTGGTCGGCCGCTACCCATCAGCTGGAAGAGGCCAGAGCTCCGCCTCCACTCTACTACTGTAAAGTGCCAGGCCGTTTTTCAGTGGAAATACATGTATTTTAAAATTCGCGTATATCTGCCGGTATATAACAAATACCGGCATGAAATTTTCTACATATCGACTACGTAGAATAAGAAACTAATCTGGAGTGATATAAAGAGTCAAAGACGTTTTATTGTTGATTTATAGTTGTCGATAACGTTTATTTTTAGGAAGAGAAAAATATTTTCGCACTTTCTCTCTCAATATCTACTTTGAAAAATAATTTACGATACAAAAGAATATACGTAATTATGTATAATGTATTTCAAAATACAACTCTATAGAATAACTAATTTGAACGAGAAAAAGAAAAACGTAAAAAATAAAATTTCAAACATATGTCACTAATAAAAACAAGACAATTTTACTCACCGATAAAATTTGCGTGTACGTATCGATGTTTGGCAAATACTGACAACAAATTTTCTACGTGCGGACAACACAGTATTAAAATAATTCTGAATTATTAAATAAGTAAAAAATAGTACTTGATATTGTAGTTTTTGTTTTCAGAAAAAATAGTTTCTCGTTTTCGGTTGTAGTACATATTAGAAAAATAATTTTACAATACAACAGAATTTACGAAATTAAGATGTGTATGGCACTAAAGCCGTGATTTTCTTTGACCTACTAAGCGACCGCTGCTCAGTTCGGTACCTGCAGTTTACGAGGTGAATCATGGTCAGTGAGACGGATCCTCTCAGTTATTCTTGGTTTTCCAGACCGGTGTTGCCCTCTCACCCTCAGGTATCTCCTCAATTGCAATCACTTAGGGTTACTTAGATTGAGTGAACCTCGAACCAGCCCTCAGGACCAGGCGAAAATTCTTGACCTGGGCGGGATTCGAATCCATGACCTCCGGGTGAGAGGCAAGCACGCTACACTTGGCCGGCGGAGACCGGCATTTAGGTAATGATAGAGGACTATATGTGACTATAAGGTTTAGCAGAGGTAAGTGAAAAGTAAATTGAAGTATGATATGGGCGGAGAATCAGACAATAAGGCATGTTTAGGTCCAAGAACTTCCTTGAAGGAGACAGGACGTTGAGGAATGTTGTCGGGTTCATTGAGACAAATTTCCACAAAATGTTCTCCAGAGATATCATCATCATATTCGTTATCACTAGTTTCATCTATCACCATATTCAGAGTAGCTTTAGTGCTATTAGACACAATTAAACGTCTCTTCATTAGCTGCGGTGATTCCGCGGACGTGTCCGGTATAATTTCGTCGCTACTCTCTGAACTAAATTCCCTATCGCTATCCAATAAATCATCCGTGTTAACTTCGCACTGTTCTAAATACTGCATTAATTTATTGTCATCAATACCTGCTAACAAATTATCACGTGAACAACATGTCATTTTCCTGTCACAAATCCACTACTGCAAGGAGCAATCTCTTACTGACCAGTTAGCGGTATTTGTAAACACAGGAAACGACTCTTGTGAAAGGTATAACACCCTCTTATAACTGCCAAAGCAAGGCCAGACACACAATAACGTGTAGTCCATTTACTACAGGTTGTAACAAAAGTATGCACATCACTATAGGTTGCCTCAAAATTATGTATACCACAGAATTTTAAGCCGGCCGATATAATCGGCTCTGGCAACTTCCGACTGGATTGCTAACGGCCGACCAGATCGGCTCTGGCAATTTAAAGGGTGGATGTTCGCACAACCGCCTGGCACCAAGAGAGTTAAGTTCTGTGATCCATCTAATATTATTCTTACTCTTACTCTTCCATAATTTTTCTAATATTTTTCTGCTGATTCTATTTTCTGGTTACCGTATTAGATGGCCTAAGAATGATATTTGTTTCTTTTTCATTGTATTCATTCTATTTCTTTATAAAATGTCTTACTGGAAGCTAGTCTCCAGACTCCATTTACTTGATAATTTTTATATAAACAGGTCCTCACTATTCTCCTTTCTAACTTGAGTACTCTATCTATTGCACAACTGTGTTTGTTGTTTTGAATAATGTTTCACTTGCATATGTACTTTGTGGCTGGGTGACTGTTTTGTAGTGTTTCAATTTGGTTGCTATTGTGAGACACTTTTTATTATATGTATTCTTCGTAACTTGCTGTGCTGTAACCAGTTTATCTATTCTATTTTACCATTCTGGTTTCTCATTCAGGTTATATGTGATAACTAAATATTTAAATTTTTCTCGAATTTTTATTTCTTGGTCTCCCAGCTTAATTTTGTTTGCAAGCGGAAGCTGAGTTAGCATAATTTCTGTTTTTTTTTTTTTCAAATGAAATTTTCAAGCCAATATTTTGAGCTATTTCCTGTAAAGATTTTATTTGTTGTTTTGTTTCTTGAATTTCATCGGCCAGAAGAGTTAGATCATCAGCAAATCCTACAGTT